>NW_027211001.1:0-2500 GCF_029030835.1 Brachyistius frenatus | reverse complement strand
GAGAGAAGGCGCTGTTGTCCTGCTGAGGCCGGCGCTCACCGCCTGCAGTCAGAGTCAAAGTCACAGATTAGTGAGTGCAGTAAAACCGAGTTCAGAAACTGCTCCTGCTGCGCGGTGACGCGCTGCGCGGCACGGTGACACGCTGCTGCAGGACGAGCTGTCGGCGCTGAGTCAGCACTTCAGCTTGTGATTTCTCCGTGGACGACAATCGACAACGAAACAATGAAAAACGTAAAATGTAAATTAAGAAATAGAAGCATCTCTTGTATTTATTTACATTTATATTCATGCAGCCGACAGACGCCTCCTGTTTGATATAAAATGCTACGTTGAAGTGTAATGACTTTGATAAATGTCATAATAAGCATAATTGTATATGACTTACACTTTGAAATAATCTGTCAGCTTGTTTAATAACTAAATTTATTCTTCAGTCAGAATGAACATCACTGCTGGGCACATTTAGTTTGTGGCTTATCAAGTAAATCATTTCTATAGATATTAAAATGTACAGAAAAACATCAGTAAAACAGCTGTTTCAGCATCTGGAAAATAATAAAACACTGAGAAATATCTTATTGAAGTGATGTGAGCTGAACTTCTCTTTATACAGCTGTTTATTGTAGACTTTATTGATTTATTTAATTACTTGATAACCATAGACATATTTCTTTGTACCAGTCTGACTGAAGGAGGTTCCGTGGTTTTAAGAAAGGACTCTGATTTGACATCAGGGATAAACATCGTCATAGCAACACTCTCTCAGAGTGACATCCATGTCTCTGTGTTGGTCCCGTGATGGACAGGCGACCCGTCCAGGTGAACCCTGCCTTCACCCAAAGTGAGCTGCGATAGCCAATAAGAAAGTCTGCACTTTGTTTGTTTCCTAAATCTTCTGTGCTTCTTCCACATCTGATGGTTTTGTCTGTATTTACACTGTGTTACTGTATCTGGCTGTGTTTTCATACTTTGCAGCTCTTTTTCTAAATGCTGCATTACTTGTTGTTGTTGTTGTTGTTGTTGTTGTTGTTACGCATTAATCTCTCGAAGACACAGAACACAGGACCCAGTGGACACCAGCACACCTCCCTGAACCCAGGTTTGGAGGGTCAGTTAGTTTGTTATAATTTGGTTAAACAGTTTTATTTATCAATAATCAACTTGTAATCTTAATGATAAGAGTTTAATTCTCTTCTTGGAAACTATACTTTCACCCAGAAGCTTCCTAATTGTTTTTTTTCCAGATCAAACAGTTTACTTTTGAATTTATCTGTTAATGATTCTGAAAAAATCTGATCACAGAGATCCCATCGATATGCTAAAGAGCTGTTCAAAGCAGACATTCCTGCATTACAGAGACACACACACACCCACTAACATCCACTAACATCCACTAACATCCACTGACATCCACTGACATCCACTAACATACACTAACATACACTAACATCAACTAACATCCACTGACATCCACTGACATCCACTAACATCCACTAACATCCACTAACATCCACTAACATCCATTAACATCCACTAACATCCACTAACATCCACTAACATCAACTAACATCCACTAACATACACTAACATCCATTAACATCCACTAACATACACTAACATCAACTAACATCAACTGACATCCACTAACATCCACTAACATCCACTAACATCAACTAACATCCACTAACATCCACTAACATCAACTAACATCAACTAACATCAACTAACATCCACTAACATCCACTAACATCAACTAACATCAACTGACATCCACTAACATCCACTAACATCAACTAACATCAACTAACATCCACTAACATCCACTAACATCAACTAACATCCACTAACATCCACTGACATCCATTAACATCAACTAACATCAACTAACATCCACTAACATCCACTAACATCAACTAACATCAACTAACATCAACTAACATCCACTAACATCAACTAACATCCACTAACATCCACTAACATCAACTGACATCAACTGACATCCACTAACATCAACTAACATCAACTAACATCAACTAACATCCACTAACATCCACTAACATCAACTAACATCCACTAACATCCACTGACATCCATTAACATCCACTAACATCCACTAACATCCACTAACATCCACTAACATCCACTAACATACACTAACATCCATTAACATCCACTAACATACACTAACATCAACTAACATCCACTGACATCCACTAACATCCACTAACATCCACTAACATCAACTGACATCCACTAACATCCACTAACATCAACTAACATTAACTAACATCAACTAACATCCACTAACATCCACTAACATCAACTAACATCAACTGACATCCACTAACATCCACTAACATCAACTAACATCAACTAACATCAACTAACATCCACTAACATCCACTAACATCAACTAACATCCACTAACATCCACTGACATCCATTAACATCCACTAACATCCACTAACATCCACTAACATCAACTAACATCCACTAACAT
>NW_027211000.1:210000-217010 GCF_029030835.1 Brachyistius frenatus | reverse complement strand
CTGAATGTTTGTCCTGTTTGCTGCAGATGATCTGAACCCTCCCTCCCTCCCCCATCCCTCCTCGGCCCCTCCCCCACTCCCCTTCCTCTTGTGTCCGTCACACTCTGATCTCCTGCAGGCCTCCTGGTTTCCCGCCTCGGCGCTGCAGCGGTCGCAGCATTAGATGCGAGCACAGACTCTGAAGCGCCCGAGGCCGACGGTTCGGTGTCACTAATGTGAATTACAACAGTCGCTGCATACGGACCAGCGTCTCAGTGTGCAGCGACTGTTCGTTTCCAGCCTTCAGTCTGAAACTAGCTTCATTGTTCTCTCATCTGAGCCTCCACCTGCAATCAGACGTGGCCTACTGAGCTCTGCTGATGGTCACTTTGTTTTAATGAAATTAAATAGAACTCCTGTTGACAGAACAGCTTTTGTTTCACCATCAACACTCCAGTGCAGAAGTCCCATTTGAAAGCTGCCGTTTTATAGCTTTGTGGGCTGACCTCTCGACGTTGGTCTTATTTTGTTTACATCTTTGTTCACATTTGACTTGAAAAAACAATTCAGAGCTTCCATTTAAAATCTACTGTTTCAACGTTGTGTCTCATCTCATCAGTGACTTTTTGGCTGTTTGACTTTTTCGTGAACGTCTCGGTCGTCTTGTGTGTTTGTTGTTGGTCGGTCTGTTCTTTTGTACAGAACCTCCTTAGAAAATCGTCTGATTTAAGTCTTCACATGCAGATTTCCGTCAGGCCCAGCTGTCACGTGTTTAACTGTGTGGACTGACTTCAGGTCTGCAACACAAAGAGTGTCATTAAGTTTCTATTGTTTTCCATTGTTTTCTGTTGGATCCTTCGTGTGACGCTCTGTGGTGTCTTATCGAATCAGTGTCTGCTTTTGTGGTAAAAAGACTGCAAAGTGAACATGAAGTCTGGTGTGTGAAACGGTCTGATCGTCTGTCTGAGGGAAACACTGACATCAATCAGTTCATTCATGTATTGATCAGGTGAGTGTGTGTGTGTGTTAGTGGGAGTCAGATATGATGCTGATTCAGCATTCCCTCTGTTGTAGAAAAGATAAAGTACACACACACATACACTCACTTCACCAGTTTAACATGTCATCACTGAGGACAGTAGAACCAGTAGAACCAGTAGAACCAATAGAACCAGTAGAACTAATAGAACCAATGGAACCAGTAGACCTAGTAGAACCAGTAGAACCAATAGAACCAATAGAACCAGTAGAACCAGTAGACCTAGTAGAACCAATAGAACCAGTAGAACTAACAGAACCAATGGAACCAGTAGAACCAGTAGACCTAGTAGAACCAGTAGAACCATTAGAAACAGTTGACGCAGTAGACCCAGTAGAACCAATAGACCCAGTAGACCCAGTAGAATCAGTAGAACCAATAGACCCAGTAGACCCAGTAGACCCAATAGAACCAGTTTAACCAATAGAACCAATAGAACCAGTACACCCAGTAGAACTAATAGACCCAGTAGAACCAATAGACCCAGTAGAACCAGTAATCCCAATAGACCCAGTGGAACCAGTAGAACCAGTAGACCCAGTACACCCACTAGAACCAGTACACCCAGTACAACCAATTGAACCATCAGAACCAATAGAACTAGTAGACCCAGTACAACCAATAGAAACTGTAGAGCCAATAGACCCAGTAGAACCAGTTTCTACTTGTGGTGGCGGGGTGTGGTTTGGCTCAGCTGCAGGAGGGACTGATTGGGGGAATGGTTCAGGGAACGGTGCCTGGAAGAGGCTTAATTAGCCTAAGCTGAATCACATCCATAAAAAAATCACATAAAAAAAAAAAAATAATAAAATCCCTGATTGTCCCTCCCTAACAAACATAAAAAACCCTAGCAGGTGACCAGACGAGAAGACGGAGGACACGGAGCAGCAGGGTGGCTGCTGCACAGAGCACACAGACGTTGCGTGTGATTATTGGACATTTGTGGTGTGTGAAATAAAACACCTTTGGAAACCATACTTCTGAGGACTGTTGTCATTTGTGCTGTAAAGAACCCACTAGTGACAGGAAGATGCCTGTCACACTGGCGCCCAATGTGGAGCTCAGCAGAGAGAGCCTCGCCCTCGGACAGATGATGGGGCAGATGGTGGCCATCCAGCGGGACCTGGGTGAGAGCAACCGGCAGTTCCTGGGGGCGCTGCTGGACTAGGTGGAGAGGTGGGCTCGGGTACTGGAAGGGGTCGCAGCACGGTCGGCTGTCCCCGCAGCTACAGGCACCCTTCCCAAACTACAGGGGGCCCCTCAGACTTCAGGGCAGGAATGTTGGAGGTGTGAGCGGTCCGGGCACTACTGGAAGGAGTGTCCCCTCTTGGATGTGGACCAGGTGATCCGGGTTGCCGGCCCTCCAACACCCTCCCCCGGTCCAGGGGCGACATACCGCATTCCGGTAAGGATCCAGGGGGGTGAACATCAAGCAATGGTGGATTCTGGCTGTACACAGTCGATGATTCACCAGAGCCTGGTTCGGCCCGGGGCATTGGTGGAGGCATTGTGGGTGAAGATTAGGTGTGTGCATGGGGATGTTCACAAGTATCCCATAGTGTCAGTGGAAATTAGATACTTGGGGAAAAAGCATAGTGTGAAGGTTGCTGTTAGCTCCCGCCTTACGCACCCCCAAGTCTTGGGGACAGATTGGGCCGGGTTTCATATATTAATGGGGCAGTGCGCGGGGGTGCGTTCACGACCGGCAGGGACATGCGGGATGTGTGCTGTGCTCAGCGGTGACGCGAGGTTGTCCGATGCTGCAGAGAGGGAGGGGGAACCAGCGGAGACTCCTGTGGAGACTCCACCGGTTCCCGAATTACACTCCGTGGAGGATTTTCCACTTGAGCAGTCTCGTGATGATACTCTACGCTTCGCCTTTGACCAAGTGATAAGAATTGATGGTCAGTTGGTGCACCCTGACGCAGCGCCGTCATATCCACACTTTCCAGTGATTAGGGACAGGCTGTATAGAGTGAGTCGTGACACTCAAACAGGTCAGGAAAACACGCAGTTGTTGGCGCAGAAAAGCCGTCGGGAAATGATTTTCCAGGCGGCTCACTATAACCCGATGGCTGGCCACATGGGATATGATAAAACTCTGGACCGGATAATGGCCCGGTTTTACTGGCCGGGCATCCGGGGGGATGTGCGCCATTGGTGTGCATCTTGCCCGGAGTGTCAGCTGGTAAACCAGCCGGCCATTCCGAGGACGCCTTTACATCCTCTACCCTTGATGGAGGTCGCAGTTAACCATATGGGCATGGACCTCATCGGGCCATTTCACCGGAGCGCACGCGAATATCGCTTTGTGTTAGTTCTGGTGGATTACGCAACACGATATCCCGAGGCAGTGCCGTTGCGCAGCATTTCGGCAAAAAGTGTTGCGCAGGCTCTGTTTCAGGTCATCTCCCGAGTCGGAATCCCGAAAGAGATTCTGACTGACCAGGGCACCCAGTTCATGTCACGAACACTGAGAGAACTTTATGGATTACTGGGCATTAAGTCTATTTGGACCAGTGTTTATCATCCACAGACTGACGGGCTGGTGGAGCGTCTGAATAAAACTTCACCGCATGAAGGATACCAACGCCCGGATCACTCGGTGGTATCTGGTGTTACAGCTTCAACTTCAAGGTGATCCATAGGCCGGGGGCGCAGATGACTGCGGCCGATTTCCTCTCCCACTCTCAGGAGGGGGAATGGAAGTGGGTTAGGCCAGATGGCTCCCCAGCCTAAGTTGGGCGGTAGGGGTATGTGGTGGCGGGGTGTGGTTTAGCTCAGCTGCAGGGGGTAGAGAGTGGGAGGAGTGGTTCAGGGAACGGTGCTGGGAGGAGGATAATTGACACAGCTGTTCTGAATCGGGGAAAATTGTGTCTGCCCTTACATAGGTAAGCAGGACCTAGTGAGGGGGAGGAGAAGCAGCCTGGAACCCGGACGCTCGGAGGCTGAACAGAAGAGCACTGTCCCCAGTTGTAAAGGAGTGAATCACGAAATAAAAGAAACCACAGACCAAACTTGGTGGCTCAGTGTGTCGTCTGTCTCAACGGAACCCCCACGGTAGCTCAGACCTGCTACACAGGTCATCTCCCGAGTCGGAATCCCGAAAGAGATTCTGACTGAGCAGGGCACCTCGTTCATGTCACGAACACTGAGAGAACTTTATGGATTACTGGGCATTAAGTCTATTCGGACCAGTGTTTATCATCCACAGACTGACGGGCTTGTGGAGCGTCTGAATAAGACTTTAAAGTCCATGATTCGTAAATTTATACACAACGATGAACGTAATTGGGATAAATGGCTTGATCCTCTGTTGTTTGCAGTGTGGGAGGTCCCCCAGGCCTCGACGGGATTTTCTCCCTTTGAACTGCTGTTTTGCAGGAAACCACGAGGGGTGCTCGACCTGCTTAAAGAAAACTGGGAGGAAGGTCCCATCCCCGGGAAAAACAAAATTCAGTACGTCGTGGACCTGCGAGCAAAACTCCACACGCTGGGTCAGATGTCACGTGAGAATTTGCTCCAGGCCCAGGAGCGTCAACAGGAGCTGTACAACAGAGGGGCCAAGCTGAGGCAATTCACACCGGGAGAAAAGGTACTTGTATTGCTTCTGTCTTCCAGCTCAAAACTCCTCGCCAAGTGGCAAGGGCCCTTTGTGGTCACACGGCGAGTAGGGGACATCGACTATGAGGTGGTGCGGTCTGACAGGGGCGGAGCTACACAGCTCTACCACCTCAACCTCTTAAAAGCACGGAGAGAGGCGGAGTCTGTTTCTCTGGTGTCCGCGGTATCTGAGAGAGAGGAGCTGGGGCCAGAGGTTCCAAAGTCCACCAATCCTGCCTCGCTCCCTTTCGACGCCCATCTCTCCTGGACCCAGAGAACAGGCGTGGTCCAGTTGCAGAAGCAGTTTGCTGATGTGTTCTCCCTGCTGCCAGGACGCACGAACCTCATAGTGCACAACATTGAGACGTCTCCGGGTGTGACGGTGCGGTCATGACCCTACAGGCTACCTGAACACAAGAGAACAATTGTTCAGAGAGAATTGGCAGCTATGCTGGAGATGGGAGTAATAGAAGAGTCCAACAGTGCCTGGTGTAGCCCCATTGTTCTTGTTGTCAAGAAGGATGGATCTATTTGGTTCTGTGTGGACTATCGCAGGGTGAATGATGTGTCACGATTTGATGCGTACCCAATGCCCCGGGTCGACGAACTCCTGGACCGGCTGGGCACTGCACGTTTCTTCACGACACTGGATTTAACCAAGAGCTACTGGCAGATTCCTCTCTCGCCAGAGTCCAAGGAGAAAACGGCCTTCTCCACTCCGTTTGGATTATACCAATTCACCACACTTCACTTTGGGTTGTTCGGTGCCCCGGCCACGTTCCAACGCCTAATGGACCGGGTGCTGCGTCTGCACGCTGCATATGCGGCCGCCTACCTGGATGATGTCATCATCCACAGCACCACCTGGGCGGAGCACGTGCAGCGGGTGGGCGCAGTGCTGGAGTCCCTGAGGCAGGCTGGGCTCACCGCCAACCCAGGGAAGTGTGCAGTTGGACAGAGGGAGGTACGGTATCTGGGGTACCACTTGGGTGGTGGGCAGGTGCGCCCTCAGGTGGACAAGACGGCAGCTATCGCGGCCTGACAAGACTAAAAAAGAGGTGAGGCGGTTCTTGGGGCTCGCAGGTTATTATAGACGTTTCATTCCAGACTTTGCGGATCTGACCAGCCCCTTGACCGACCTGACCCGGAAAGGTGCCTCAGATCCGGTCCAGTGGACGGAGCAGTGCCAGTGGGCGGTTGAGAAGGTAAAACAGGCTCTCGGTGGGGAACCACTCCTCCACACCCCTAAGTTCTCTCTCCCCTTTACTCTGCAGACTGATGCGTCAAACAGAGGGCTGGGGGCCGTTTTGTCCCAGCAGGTGCGGGGGGTGGACCGCCCTGTTGTGTACATCAGCTGGAAGTTATCGGAGAGGGAGGCCAGGTACAGCACAGTGGAGAAGGAGTGCCTGCCATCCGCTGGGCGGTCGACTCCCTGCGGTACTACCTGCTGGGACACTCATTCACCCTCTGCTCGGACCACGCTCCGCTCCAGTGGCTCCACCGCATGAAGGATACCAACGCCCGAATCACTCGGTGGTATCTGGCGTTACAGCCTTTAAACTTCAAGGTGATCCATAGGCCGGGGGCGCAGATGATGGTGGCCGATTTCCTCTCCCACTCTCTAGGGGGGGAGGGGGAGTAGGTTAGGCCGGATGGCTCCGCGGCCTAAATCGGGCGGTGGGGGTATGTGGTGGCGGGGTGGGGTTAGCTCAGCTGCAGGAGGGACTGATTGGGGGAGTGGTTCAGGGAACGGTACCTGGAAGAGGCTTAATTAGCCTCAGCTGAATCGCATCCCTGATTGTCCCTCCCTAACACACATAAAAAAACCTAGCAGGTGACCGACGAGAGGACGGAGGACACGGAGCAGCAGGGTGGCTGCTGCACAGAGCACACAGACGTTGCGTGTAATTATTGGACATTTGTGGTGTGTGAAATAAAACACCTTTGGAAACCATACTTCTGAGGACTGTTGTCATTCGTGCTGTAAAGAACCCACTAGTGACAGGAAGATGCCTGTCACAAACCAGTAGAACCTTTAGACCCAATAGAACCAATAGACCCAGAAGAACAAGTAGAACCAGTAGAACCATTAGACCCAGGAAAAAAATAGACCCAATAGACCCAGTAGAACCAGTAGAACAGGTAGAATCTCTGATCTCAATTGTAGCTCACCTGTATCTCACCTGTATCTCACCTGAATCTCACCTGAATCTCACCTGTATCTCACCTGAATCTCACCTGAATCTCACCTGTATCTCACCTGAATCTCACCTGAATCTCACCTGAATCTCACCTGTATCTCACCTGAATCTCACCTGAATCTCACCTGTATCTCACCTGAATCTCACCTGAATCTCACCTGTATCTCACCTGAATCTCACCTGAATCT
>NW_027211000.1:190000-205000 GCF_029030835.1 Brachyistius frenatus | reverse complement strand
GTTCCCTCGAATCCAGTCCGGGGTTCAGCGGAAACCGTGTCATTTAAGCGGGCCTGATTGGAAAAATATTGGAATAAAGTCACGTATTTAGGATTCGAGTCTGTGGCTGCTGGGTCCCTCCGTGGTCGGTTCATTCTGTTATGAGGTGGAGTATTTTTCCAGGACCCAAATGCAAGCTCACAGACTCGAGGTATAAGTTCCAAAAAATACTGTCTTTATTGTCCAAAAAATAAACAAACAAAAAAACTACAAACCAAAAGGTGGCACCGAGCGTGTCCAGTTTACGTCCAGTCGGGAGGGCAGCTCAACCGACAGCTCCAGGGGGACACGGGTAACAGGGCAGCCGGCAGACCAGCGGAAGGGACGGCGTCAACAATCCTCCTAGCCGGGAGGGCAACTCCACCGACTGGTGATTTTGACGGGGATATCCGCAGGAGACACAGAGGCCGGAGGAACGGGAACAGGAACAGGACTGACAGAGAGCTGACGGGGAGCAGACGGAAGACGGACGGGGGGCTAACAAAAATGAACCGACAACCAGAGTTGTGCAGGGGCAGGTTACATATAGTCCGGGGAGGTGATCAGGGAGATGCAGCACACCTGCAGGTGGTGATCAGGGGTGAGTGGCTGCATCTGCTGGGACTGGTGAGGGGCGTGGCCACGGGAGGTGAGGGGCGTGGCCACAGACAAAAACAGTGGACACAGGAGGAGAGGTGATCGGGGGCAAAATGGAGGACAAAACTGAACTCCTGACAATGACGGTGATGATGATGATGATGATGGTGATGACAATGATGATGATGATGGTGGTGGTGGTGGTGATGATGATGATGGTGATGATGATAATGATGGTGATGATGATGATGATGATGATGGTGATCATGATGATGATGATGGTGATGATGGTGATAATGGTGATGATGGTGATGATGAAGATATAATGATGGTGATGATGATGATGGTGATGATGGTGATGACGATGATGATGGTGATTATGAAGATAATGATGATGGCGATGATGGTGATGATGATGAAGATAATGATGATGATGATGATGGTGGTGGTGATGATGGTGATGATGATAAAGATGATGATGGTGGTGGTGATGGTGGTGATGATGATGGTGATGATGGTGATGATGAAGATATAATGATGGTGATTATGAAGATAATGATGATGGCGATAATGGTGATGGTGATGAAGATAATGATGATGATGATGGTGGTGATGATGATGGAGATGATGATGGTGATGATGAAGATCATGATGATGGTGATGATGATGATGATGGTGACGAAGATAATGATAAAGATAAAGATGATGATGATGGTCTCTTCCTCCTCCTCCTGCAGACGTACCTGTCTCTGATGTCCCCGTCCTTTCGTCCCCAGCGTCTGTCCACCTTCTCTGTCCGTGTGTCTCGGCTGCAGCGCTCACATTAATCCTGTTGGTCTAATCCGACCAATCAGAGCGCAGATATCATGTCCGTCCTTCACCGATCCGATTTAAACCCAAACAATCTCTCAGTGCAGATGTCCACTTGGCTTCCTGCCCGCAGGATGTCACGCACACAGGGGACGGAGGGGACGTGGACTCGTCCCACCATCCCTGAATGCATCGCTGCAGATTAAACCTGTTCATGTTGAACCTCCTCATCCTCTGTCCGTCCCTCACCTCGCCCCCCGGGTCATCACTCCACCCAACACTGCCTGTCCCACAGACCTGTCCACTCGTCCTCTTCCTGTCCACAGATGTCACTGACGAAGACCTTACAGGGACCTCGTCTTCCACACATGTCCGCGTGACAGATGTTGATGCCCTGAACGGGGACAAAAGACACGTCTCCTGGGTGTCCACAGTTTTTCCTTTTCCTGTCTCTAATCAGTCTCAATAAAAGAGGCATCATGAAACATCAAAATACTGCTCTGTGGGGACATGAGAGGACATCTCCTCGTCCTGCAGTTGTCTGTCCTGATGTTTTCAGACACTGTAATCTGTGGAAACATAATCTGTAATCCTACTGAAAAACATACTGACACACACACACACACACACACACGTTTTCTCTCTTCCTGTCTTTTAATGATATTATTAGATTGATTGCTGCTTCAGTTTAAGACCTGTTGCCTGCATTACCCACAATGCATCTCTCACAACTGACTCAGATTAGGATCAGGTTCAGGTTTAAAACTACTTCCTGTTGGATCATCAGAAGAAAAGTACTTCCTGTTAGAGGATCATCAGAATAAAAGTACTTCCTGTTAGAGGATCATCAGAATAAAAGTAACTTCCTGTTAGACGATCATCAGAGTCCTTCATGATCAATAGTGTAACGTATTGATTACTCTTCATCCTGATTTAAACTGATCACTGTAAATGTTTATTTTTATTTGTCAGAGCTGCAACTGAAGGAGTTCCTCATCCATCAATAATCAGTGTCCTGATTGATTGATTATTGATTGAAACCATAGTCAATAAAAACATCAGACTGATTTCAGATCAGTTTAATTTTGAAAACACAAAAATTGGATTCAAACATTAAATACAGCTCTGTGTGTGTGTGTATATATCAGTGTGTGTGTGTGTGTGTGTGTGTGTGTGTGTGTGTGTGTGTGTGTGTGTGTGTGTGTGTGTGTGTGTGTGTGTGTGTGTCCATCAGGCGGCACGGGGACTGTAGTACGGCAAAGATCTGATGAAGACGTCCAGTCGGCTGCTGAACAGTTCGCTGTCCAAACTGAGAGATGGAGGACAGACGGGGTTCTTCACTACCAGCTCCACATACAGCTGGGAGACAGAGGGTGGAGAGACAGACAGATAAATGACAGTGCTCAGATCCTTCACAATAAAAGCCTTCAGTAACAGTGTTTCTGTCCCTTCCTGTCATTTTAAATCAAACAACTGTTTGATTGGTCAGAAAAGAAGAGGCGGGAACCAGCAGGAGAGGGGAGGAGCTACTGGGGATCAGCAGGTTTCCAGCTGCAGCTTACAGGAAGTGACAGGAAACTGATCAGTGGAGAGATTTCCAAAATAATACCTCAACATTTCAAGTTAAAAGTCATCAAATTGAAATAAAGTTGTGTTTTTGATTAACGTTGAAAATTTACCAGAAAAAAGTGAAACAAATAAAATATATCAGTAAAATGATAAATGTACAAGAGTCTTAATGTGTGTTTGTGTTTGTATCTCTGTGTATCTCTGCGTGTATCTCTGTGTATCTCTGCGTGTATCTCTGTGTATCTCTGTGTATCTCTGTGTATCTCTGTGTGTATCTCTGTGTATCTCTGTGTGTATCTCTGTGTATCTCTGTGTATCTCTGCGTGTATCTCTGTGTATCTCTGTGTGTATCTCTGTGTATCTCTGTGTGTATCTCTGTGTATCTCTGTGTATCTCTGTGTATCTCTGTGTATCTCTGTGTGTATCTCTGTGTGTATCTCTGTGTATCTCTGTGTGTATCTCTGTGTGTATCTCTGTGTATCTCTGTGTGTATCTCTGTGTATCTCTGTGTGTATCTCTGTGTATCTCTGTGTATCTGTGTGTATCTGTGTATCTCTGTGTATCTCTGCATGTATCTCTGTGTATCTCTGTGTATCTCTGTGTATCTCTGTGTGTATCTCTGTGTATCTCTGTGTATCTCTGTGTGTATCTCTGTGTATCTCTGTGTATCTCTGCATGTATCTCTGTGTATCTCTGTGTATCTCTGTGTATCTCTGTGTGTATTCTCTGTGTGTATCTGTGTGTATCTCTGTGTATCTCTGTGTGTATTCTCTGTGTATCTCTGTGTATCTCTGTGTATCTCTGTGTATATCTGTGTATCTCTGCGTGTATCTCTGTGTATCTCTGTGTATATCTGCGTGTATCTCTGTGTGTATCTCTGTGTATCTCTGCGTGTATCTCTGTGTATCTGTGTGTATCTGTGTGTATCTCTGTGTATCTCTGTGTATCTCTGTGTGTGTCTCTGTGTATCTCTATGTGCATCTCTGTGTATATCTGTGTGTCTCTGTGTGTATCTCTGTGTATCTCTGTGTGTATCTCTGTGTATCTCTGTGTGTATCTCTGTGTATCTCTGCGTGTATCTCTGTGTATCTCTGTGTATCTCTGTGTATCTCTGTGTGTATCTCTGTGTATCTCTGTGTGTGTCTCTGTGTATATCTGTGTGTCTCTGTGTGTGTCTCTGTGTGTATCTCTGTGTGTATCTCTGTGTGTATCTCTGTGTATCTCTGTGTGTATCTCTGTGTATCTCTGTGTATCTCTGTGTGTGTCTCTGTGTATATCTGTGTGTCTCTGTGTGTGTCTCTGTGTGTATCTCTGTGTGTGTCTCTGTGTGTGTCTCTGTGTGTATCTCTGTGTGTATCTCTGTGTGTCTCTATGTATCTCTGTATCTTTGTGTATGTCTATGTGTCTCTCTGTCTCTATGTGTCTTTGTGTATCTCTGTGTGTCTCTCTGTCTCTATGTGTCTCTCTGTGTGTCTCTCTGTCTCTATGTGTCTCTCTGTGTCTCTCTCTGTCTCTATGTGTCTTTGTGTATCTCTGTGTGTCTCACGTTGCTGTAGATGTGCTGCAGTGTGTCTCTAGCGTTGGACACCGACAGGTCGGTGTTCAGAACAAACTTCAGTCCACTGGGAGTCTCGTAGTAATGAAGACGATATCTGCTGGTCTGAAAGGACAGGAAGCCGTCCTTCCTGAGGATAGACTAAGGACCACAGACAGGCAGACAGGCAGACAGGCAGACAGACAGGTGCTGTGAAGGATACATGTCCAGAGGAGACATCTTACTGACGAATGATCGGATGGAGAACAACATCCCGTACATCAGTTTAAACTCCTGCAGAAGACAGACAGGCAGAGAGAGAGACAGGCAGACCGACAGAGACAGACAGGCAGAGAGAGACACAGACAGACAGAGAGAGACAGACAGACAGACAAGAGAGAGACAGACAGACAGGCAGAGAGAGAGACAGACAGACAGACAAGAGAGAGAGACAGGCAGACAGGCAGAGAGAGACAGACAGACAGGCAGAGAGAGAGAGACAGGCAGACCGACAAAGAGAGGCAGACAGGCAGACAGACAGGCAGACCGACAGAGACAGACAGGCAGAGAGAGACACAGATACACAGACAGACAGAGAGAGAGACAGACAGACAGACAGGCAGAGAGAGAGACAGACAGACAGGCAGACAGAGTGAGACAGGCAGGCAGACACAGACAGATAGACAGACAGGCAGACACAGACAGACAGGCAGACAGAGTGAGACAGGCAGGCAGACACAGACAGATAGACAGACAGGCAGACAGACAGGCAGACAGACAGTTAAACCTCACACACTGATTCTGTTTTTCATTTCATCGTGTTTATTGATGAATTTGTGACGTCACCTCCTCCTTGGAGATCCCCGCCTGCTTCTTCCGGTTCCACTCGTTATAATACAGACAGTTTCCGTTTCGGTCGAATATGTACAAGTTATGAACTGTCATCTGAAACAGGTGGACAGACAGGTAGAGAGACAGACAGGTAAACGTCCTCTGAAACACAAACACCGACTTTAAACCACGAGCATCACATCAGAAATCAATAAGTCATAATGTGCTTCAGGTTAAACTAGTTAAACATTAGAATCCAAAGAGCCTTTTATTTATCTTCTATGACCGATATATTGATCAGGTATTGGGTTTTAAATATCTGGATTAAAACGGCCCATTTTTAAATGGAGTCTGGTTGTCCAGAAGACTCAGTCGAGACCAGACGGTCAGTAAATGAGCTCTTTATGAATTAAAACGACGTGATTACACGTCACTTAAATAAAATACTGATAATTAAAGCAATAAAGCTAAAAACCAAGATGAAATGTTTTAAACTAAGTGTGTAAAATCAAGTCTATCAGACATTTAAAGAATCGGCAGCAGTGTTTACCTTCGTTTCTTGTTTCTCTAGGACCCACTGCAGAGGTGTCCACTTACATGCCAGAACAACATTATTTTTGTGGGGTTTTAAAACGTTACATTGAAGTTTTTTTTAATGTAAAAAAACAAAGCCCGAAAACTAGTATATAACCCGATGACACAGAGGTGTGTATGAGTTTGTTTGTGACCTGCTAACTGCGGAAACTCTCAGCTCGGGCAGCTCGTCTCGTGCCCAGTTTTACAAACAGAGACAAGATGGCTGCCGCAGCACCAATGATGCCGTACTTTAACCAGCAAGTTTCTTCTAAAAACGACCTGGTCCCGGACTGGACTGACCAGGAAGTCAGCACTGGGGTGAGTCCAGGGTCCGTGGAACCGGTGTGGGCCGAGCCAGGCCCAGTTCTTTCCCGGTGGAGAGTTTTTACACTGCAAACAGGAGCTGAATGAGACGGCAGTTCTGCAGGAGCTAACGGCGGCAAACGCTCCTGCGGCCTCCTGATCCGTTAAACCAGAACCGGTCAACGTGATGGAACCGGAAGGACTGTGGTCATGGTGGACTGACCGTAGACGTATATAATTCATATATATCGGTAAATGTATCTACGGGTCTGACACTGCGTTTATAAGAAGCTTTCTAAGTGGCTAACGTTTGCTAATACTCATTCTTCCATTATCGGACACGTCTGTTATTCTTCGTATAGAATATAAATCTTGTCCGATATTGGACGCAGTGTGTCGCGAATAAAAGCTAACGGTCAACTCGGAGTCATTCAGCGGGTTTGTTTCTTATCAGCTCTCCGTGACAGTTATGCTAACACGATGTCTGTCTCGCTACCAACCTGTCTGTCTGTTCACCTGTCTGTCTGTCTCTCTACCTGTCTGTCTGTCAGACCACCATCATGGCGGTGGAGTATGATGGAGGAGTGGTGATCGGAGCCGACTCTCGCACCACCACAGGGTAAGAGTGGAGACGATGATTACCCTGAATGTAGGAAACACTGAGGTAACCTGTCTGTCTGTCTCTCTCCCCACCTGTCTGTTTGTCTGTCTGTCTCTCTCCCTCCCCACCTGTCTGTTTGTCTGTCTGTCTCCCCACCTGTCTGTCTGTCTGTCTGTCTCTCTCCCCACCTGTCTGTTTGTCTGTCTCTCTCCCTCCCCACCTGTCTGTCTGTCTCTCTGTCTGTCTGTCTGTCTCTCTCCCCACCTGTCTGTCTGTCTCCCCACCTGTCTGTCTCCCTCCCCGCCTGTCTGTCTGTCTCCCTCCCCACCTGTCTGTCTGTCTGTCTCCCCACCTGTCTGTCTCTCTCCCCACCTGTCTGTCTGTCTCCCTCCCCACCTGTCTGTCTGTCTCTCTCCCCACCTGTCTGTCTGTCTCTCTCCCCACCTGTCTGTCTGTCTCTCTCCCCACCTGTCTGTCTGTCTCTCTCCCCACCTGTCTGTCTGTCTGTCTCCCCACCTGTCTGTCTGTCTCTCTCCCCACCTCTGTCTGTCTCCCTCCCCACCTGTCTGTCTCTCCCCCCACCTGTCTGTCTGTCTCTCTCCCCACCTGTCTGTCTCTCCCCCCACCTGTCTCTCTCTCTCCCCACCTGTCTGTCTGTCTCCCTCCCCACCTGTCTGTCTGTCTCTCTCCCCACCTGTCTGTCTGTCTCTCTCCCCACCTGTCTGTCTGTCTCTCTCCCCACCTGTCTGTCTGTCTGTCTCCCCACCTGTCTGTCTGTCTCTCTCCCCACCTGTCTGTCTGTCTCCCTCCCCACCTGTCTGTCTCTCCCCCCACCTGTCTGTCTGTCTCTCTCCCCACCTGTCTGTCTCTCCCCCCACCTGTCTGTCTGTCTCCCTCCCCACCTGTCTGTCTGTCTGTCTCCCCACCTGTCTGTCTGTCTCTCAGAGCATACATCGCCAACAGAGTCACAGACAAACTGACTCCGATCCACGACCGGATCTTCTGCTGCAGGTCAGTTCCCCTTGAAACAGGAAGTCTGTTTGTTTACTGTTTGTTTACTTTTTGTTTACGGAATCCTTTCGGAACATTTCTAGAGGAACTTCTAAAGACGTTAATGGGAACTTTGAGAACTAAACTTAATTAGGAACGAAGGATTGTAAGTTGTTAAGTTCTAGAATCACAGGAACTTATTATGTTTTAAAAGCTTTATTTGGGACCGAAGAACCAAAGAACCACCAGCAGACCAGAACTATGTTGAAATCACCCCTGAAGAACCTTTTCAGAGAGGCCAGAACCTTTTTAATGGGAGCTGTTTGGAACCCGGAAACATTTGGAAAACTCAGAACTGTTTCATAAGAACTTTTTAAGAACCCAGGGACTCTTCCAGGATGTTGTTCAGGAGCTCCAGAACCTTTTCAGGGCTGCAGAATCACCTGCAGAAGTTCTGTTGTTCTGTCTGCTGCAGGTCCGGATCAGCAGCTGACACTCAGGCCATCGCTGACGTTGTCACCTATCAGCTGGGCTTCCACAGGTACCACACACACACACACACACACACACACACACACACACACACACACACACACACACACACACACACACACACACACGTCCGGTCCGGTCCGGTCCGGTCCTGTGTGCCTGAAACTCACCTGTGCGTGTGGTCCCGCCCCCAGCATCGAGCTGGACGAGCCCCCGTTGGTGGAGACGGCTGCCAATCTGTTCAGAGCTAGCTGCTACCGCTACAGAGAGGAGCTGACAGCCGGGATCCTGGTGGCCGGCTGGGACAGGAGGAAGGGGGGGCAGGTACTACACCTGTAGGACACCACCTGTAGTACACCTGTAGGACACCACCTGTAGGACACCTGCAGTACACTACCCGTAGGACACCACCTGTAGTACACCACCTGTAGTACACCACCTGTAGTACACCTGTAGGACACCACCTGTAGTACACCACCTGTAGTACACCTGTAGGACACCACCTGTAGGACACCTGTAGGACACCACCTGTAGGACACCACCCACCGTTATATGTTAATACATTTTTAGTGGCGTGTAAGCAGCAACATGACTCATAAAATGTCTGTTATCTGTGTGTGTGTGTGTGTGTGTGTGTGTGTGTGTGTGTGTGTGTGTGTTACCTGTCCAGGTGTACTGCGTTCCTATTGGTGGGATGTTGGTGAGACAGCCGGTGTCTGTGGGCGGCAGCGGCAGCTCCTACATCTACGGCTTCATGGACTCCAACTACAAACCAGGACTGAACAAAGACCAGTGTCTGGAGCTCACTGCTGCAGGTACTGCTGCCGCAAGGCATGCTGGGAGCTGGAGTCCTCTCTGGGCTACAAGCTCCACCCACACAGACTTTGATGTATGTTGTAGTCCTGTCTCTCACCTGTCTCTCACCTGTCTCCCACCTGTCTCAGCCCTGTCTCTGGCGATGGAGAGAGACGGCTCCAGCGGCGGTGTGGTGAGACTGGCCACCATCTCTGAGGAGGGGGTGGAGCGACGGGTGATTCTGGGGAACCAGCTGACCAAGTTCTCCACCCACTGAACCCGCCCTGTTCACCTGTGCTCACCTGTGTGTTGTGTTAATAAAGGTTCCACCTGGCTCCACCTGTCCTGGTCTTCTTCAGCTCACTGACCTCAGCAGCTTTGTTTTCAGGATGTTGGTGTAGTTCCCTGAGCGTCCAGCAGGTGGCGACGGAGACACATCGCTGCAGGTTTACCAGCGCTGTGGGGACATTTACACCATCCTCACTAATATTAATAATGTAATATAATATAGTACAGTATACAATAATGTAATGTAAGTCAACATTCTCCTGATCAGATATTTAAGTATCATTTAAACACAGTACTTTGTCTTCTGTTGCAGTACTTCTACAGTTTCAGTACTTTGTCTTCTGTTGCAGTACTTTTACAGTTTCAGTACTTTGTCTTCGGTACTGCAGTACTTCTACAGTTTCAGTACTTTGTCTTCTGTTGCAGTACTTCTACAGTTTCAGTACTTTAGATTCTGTTGCAGTACTTCTACAGTTTCAGTACTTTGTCTTCTGTTGCAGTACTTCTACAGTTTCAGTACTTTAGATTCTGTTGCAGTACTTCTACAGTTTCAGTACTTTAGATTCTGTTGCAGTACTTCTACAGCTTCAGTACTTTAGATTCTGTTGCAATACTTCTACAGTTTCAGTACTTTGGATTCTGTTGCAGTACTGTGGATTCTGTTGCAGTACTTCTACAGTTTCAGTACTTTGGATTCTGTTGCAGTACTTCTACAGTTTCAGTACTTTAGATTCTGTTGCAGTACTTCTACAGCTTCAGTACTTTGGATTCTGTTGCAGTACTTCTACAGTTTCAGTACTTTAGATTCTGTTGCAGTACTTCTACAGTTTCAGTACTTTGGATTCTGTTGCAGTACTTCTACAGTTTCAGTACTTTAGATTCTGTTGCAGTACTTCTACAGCTTCAGTACTTTGGATTCTGTTGCAGTACTTCTACAGTTTCAGTACTTTGGATTCTGTTGCAGTACTTCTACAGCTTCAGTACTTTGGATTCTGTTGCAGTACTTTGGATTCTGTTGCAGTACTTCTACAGTTTCAGTACTTTAGATTCTGTTGCAGTACTTTGGATTCTGTTGCAGTACTTTAGATTCTGTTGCAATACTTCTACAGTTTCAGTACTTTGGATTCTGTTGCAGTACTGTGGATTCTGTTGCAGTACTTCTACAGTTTCAGTACTTTGGATTCTGTTGCAGTACTTCTACAGTTTCAGTACTTTAGATTCTGTTGCAGTACTTCTACAGCTTCAGTACTTTGGATTCTGTTGCAGTACTTTGGATTCTGTTGCAGTACTTCTACAGTTTCAGTACTTTAGATTCTGTTGCAGTACTTTGGATTATGTTGCAGTACTTTAGATTCTGTTGCAATACTTCTACAGATTCAGTACTTTGGATTCTGTTGCAGTACTGTGGATTCTGTTGCAGTACTTCTACAGTTTCAGTACTTTGGATTCTGTTGCAGTACTTCTACAGTTTCAGTACTTTAGATTCTGTTGCAGTACTTCTACAGCTTCAGTACTTTGGATTCTGTTGCAGTACTTCTACAGTTTCAGTACTTTAGATTCTGTTGCAGTACTTCTACAGTTTCAGTACTTTAGATTCTGTTGCAGTACTTCTACAGCTTCAGTACTTTGGATTCTGTTGCAGTACTTTGGATTCTGTTGCAGTACTTCTACAGTTTCAGTACTTTAGATTCTGTTGCAGTACTTTGGATTCTGTTGCAGTACTTTAGATTCTGTTGCAATACTTCTACAGTTTCAGTACTTTGGATTCTGTTGCAGTACTGTGGATTCTGTTGCAGTACTTCTACAGTTTCAGTACTTTGTTTCAGTACTTTAGATTCTGTTGCAGTACTTCTACAGTTTCAGTACTTTAGATTCTGTTGCAGTACTTCTACAGCTTCAGTACTTTGGATTCTGTTGCAGTACTTCTACAGTTTCAGTACTTTGGATTCTGTTGCAGTACTTCTACAGCTTCAGTACTTTGGATTCTGTTGCAGTACTTTGGATTCTGTTGCAGTACTTCTACAGTTTCAGTACTTTAGATTCTGTTGCAGTACTTTGGATTCTGTTGCAGTACTTTAGATTCTGTTGCAATACTTCTACAGTTTCAGTACTTTGGATTCTGTTGCAGTACTGTGGATTCTGTTGCAGTACTTCTACAGTTTCAGTACTTTGGATTCTGTTGCAGTACTTCTACAGTTTCAGTACTTTAGATTCTGTTGCAGTACTTCTACAGTTTCAGTACTTTAGATTCTGTTGCAGTACTTCTACAGTTTCAGTACTTTAGATTCTGTTGCAGTACTTCTACAGTTTCAGTACTTCATTGAACGTCTGCGTCGGCTGACTGATGAGTTTTGTAGATTGAGATCCATGAAGAGCTGCCGGTTGTGAATGATGGAGGTCCAGGTTCACTCACAGGTTCAGTTTACACAAGTCACATCGGAGCATTCACACAAATCCGGTTTGAATCTGATGGAGGCGGAGCTATCACCTGTCTGTCAAACCTCTCTTCTTCCTCTCTTCCTGTCGTCTCAGTGTTTGACAGTTAGATGCCAGTTTCTCACAATTCACCTCTGTTCACCATCACATCCACCCCCCCCCCCCACACACACATCCCCACTCCCTCTTTTGTTGTTTGACACCTCAGCCTCCAGAGAACAGAAACGGGCGGGTGGTGGTGGTGGTGGTGGTGGTGGTGGGGGGGGGGGGGGGTCACCTGACACCTGTCTTTTGTCCTGTTCACACCTGAAAAGGACCCGATGATACAAAAAGACTGCTCTTCATCCTCCTCCTCCTCTTTATCATCTTCATCCTCCTCTTCCCCCCTAGGACTGAGGAGTCCGTGTAGGACTGAAGATTGTATAATTAGTATAAATATATTTTTTTATAATATTTATTATAAAATAGTAAATAATCAACTGTTTTTTTTTCTACTTTAACTTTGATTTCAACTTTTAAAACCTTTTTTTTATTATTCCTTTTGTCTGCGTTATCAAACAGACATGCGCAGAGCGACAAACAGCTTTTCTCCACATTCCTTCACTGCCTGTCAATCAGCCCCGCTCTCTCGGGACTGACACACCGCTCGGCCAATCACAGACTCCATGCAGGCGGGGCCTGGTGTTGAGTGGGCGGGGCCTGAAAACTTTGCGCTTTTGTCTGAACTTTTTTCTGCAGCTTTCAGCTGGAAAACAGAACCGGGACCTCCGGTGGGCTCGGCAGCTCCCAGCGCGTGGTCTACCTGTGTGTGCTTTACCTGTGTGTGTCTGTGTGTTTTTATGTGTGTGTGAGTGTGTGTGTGTGTTTTATGTGTGTCGGGACCCGTTCCTTTATCCTCCACCTTCCAGCGGTCTCACCGACTCTTCTCCGCTGGTCAGGCCGCCGCTCAGAGCTCCTCTTTCGGCCTCGGAGCAGCCTCAGCCCGCTGCTCGGTGCTGGAGCACAGACGAGGAGAGGAGTCGGACCGAGGAGCTGAGGGGGAGTCCGGGGAGGAGGAGGTCGGAGGGGCCCGGAGGAGGAGAAGGAGGACTTCAGCTTGTTTTTTTAACCCTAGTTTCAGGTTTTTCGGTTCCAGGTTTCAGCCTCCATCTTGGAGACAGAAGGATAAGGATGAAGGACTTCCGTCTCTCGGATCAATAACTGACTTTATTCACTTCTGGAGGTTTGGTTGTTGTTTTTTTTTCTATTTCTACTTTTTGGGCTCCAATGAGGCGCGCGCGGCCGGCCGGGAGCGCGCCCAGCTGACGTCAGTGATCAATAGCAGTGATCGGGACTGATCTGGATCTGATGGAGAGCCGGAGCGGCCGGCGGGCCCCCGCGGCCCCGGGACGGACCTCCTCCTGCGGGCTGCTGATGCTCCTCCTCCTGCTGCTGCTGCGCTGCTGCTCCGCGGAGGAAGGTGAGTCCTGATCGATCAGTCTGATCAGCCTGCTGACGTCATCATCGATCAATCAGCTGATCAGGTCTGTGAGTGATCGATGTTTACCGACAGCTCAATCAACAGGAGATGACGTCATAGTTTCAAACTTGACTGGTCTTCAGGTTGTCAATCATTAAAATTTTCTGAACACATGAAACTATTTAAGATTAATCAATAATAATTAATCAATACTTTCTGTCATGACCAGTGAGGAAGAACATTTTTTTTATTTAAAATTAAATTCCTCATTATTTATTTTAATTAAAGTCTTTGTTCAAATCAAAACATTTGATTTAGTTGAATTTCAAACTGTTTAGGGTTGATTGATTAAAAAGTTAAATGACCCCCTTTGTCCCACGTTGTCTCACGTTGTCCCACGATGTCTCACGTTGTCCCACGTTATCCCACGTTGTCCCACTTTTGTCACCTGTCAGTGAACTGATCGATAAACTGCAGTCTGATTGATGATCAATACTTCTGTCTGCAGAACCTCAGAGAACATGAAGAGCTCTGATTGGTCAGTTTGTCTTTTAATAATGAATGTACTGTTTTTAACCCTTTAGAGGTCCTTAAAGGATCTTTAAAGGTTCTTTAAAGGATCTTTAAGGGTTCTTTAAAGGATCTTTAAGGGTTCTTTAAGGGTTCTTTAAAGGATTTTTAAAGGATCTTTAAGGGTTCTTTAAAGGATCTTTAAGGGTTCTTTAAAGGATCTTTAAAGGATCTTTAAGGGTTCTTTGGCTGCAGAGATAGAGGAGAGATTGATAAGTGAGCAGGTCGTCAGGGTGGTTAGATTTTCTACATTTCCTTTCTGATGCTCTCATAGAGGAGGAGGACAGAGAGGAGGAGGACAGAGACAATCAAGAGAGGAAGACAGAGTAGAAAGGAGAGTGTCTGTGGCTGAGTTAGGATGCATGAGGGAGAAAGAGTCAGTTGAAGGGAGGGCAGATAAAACAGAGGAGTGAGAGAGGAGGAGGGAGAGGAGGGAGAGAGGAGAGAGACAGGAGGGGAGAGGAGGGAGAGAGGAGGGGAGAGGAGGGAGAGAGGAGGAGTGAGAGAGGAGGGAGAGAGGAGAGAGACAGGAGGGGAGAGGAGGGAGAGAGGAGGAGTGAGAGAGGAGGGAGAGAGGAGAGAGACAGGAGGGGAGAGGAGGGAGAGAGGAGGGAGAGGAGGAGTGAATGCTGTGACGGACAGGTCCAAAGTCTGTTGATGTGGTCAGGTTGTCAGTTAGAGAGAGTCAGAGATAAAGAAGTGGTCGGAGACATGAAGTGGAGTTACAGTGAGGTTAGATGTGGAGCAGTTTCTGGTGAAATATAGTCCAGGTGGTTCCAACCTTTGTGAGGAGGAGGGGAAGGACTGAGGGAGACAGCAAAGGAAGACAGGAAGAGCACCAGGTCAGATGACTTGTCAGTCTGGATGTCAAAGTCACCCAGAAGGACAAGTGGAGGACCATGTTCTGGGACGTTTGACAGGAGGACGTCTAATTCGTCCAAGAAATCTCCTAAAGGACCTGGAGGACGGTAGAGGACAACAATGTTTAATTGTCCCGGATGAGAAACTGTCACAGCATGAAACTCGAGAGACAGTGAGGTAGGAAGTGGAAGTGGGTAAAGAGAAAACCTCCATTTAGGGAGATGAGTAGACCTGTACCTCCTCCCCTCCTCCCCCTACCAGTGGGTCTGG
>NW_027211000.1:142500-185000 GCF_029030835.1 Brachyistius frenatus | reverse complement strand
TGAGTGGACGTGTTTGACGGTTTGTTGATGTTGTTGGCGTCCTGACTGAAGCAGGTCGTGTTCAGCCTTTGTCACGTGTTTCCTGCTCCGTGTTGAGAGCAGCGCAGGACGACGAGGCGACAGACAGGTCAGTCGTCGAAGCTTCCTGTTATTCTCTGCGAGGTCAGAGGTCAACTGACTGTGACCAGGAAGTGCTGCAGCGGCAGCAGCCGAGGTTTGCCTCTAAAGGGGAGGGGCTAAGTAAAGGCTGAGAGAAGAGGTCAGAGGTCAACTGCTGCTAAAGCTGCCAGAGTGCGTGTGTGAGCTTGGCAGGGGACGCCGTTGATGACATCACGGCAGCACTTTCCACATCCTGTTAAAGCCAAGGTCACTTCCTGTCTATTATTGTCTGAGGCTCCGCCCTCCAGTCCAGTTTCAGATTTATGACTCAGAACCAGCAGGTCACCATGGAAACCTGTCAGATCTTTCAGCTCAGTCGTCCTGCAGCTCGGATCAGACCACCTCATATAGAACCAGAACCAGACAGAACCAGAAACAAACAGTTATTGTTGTTGGGCTCTGAGCAGTGGATCGATCCACATCACTCAATCAGAGGATCAGAACTACGGACAGGAAGTGACCTCAACAGGGATCCATTCTGAACCAGACCATCAGGCGCCAGGGGGCGGAGCTAGACCAAGGAAACAACATGGGTCCACCCATTCTGTTCTTCCTTCCTTTCTGTCCTCTCTTTCCCTCTGCAACCATCTGGTACCCAGTGGAACTATCTGGCACCCTGTGGAGCCATCTGGTACCCTGTGGAGCCATCTGGTACCCTGTGGAGCCGTCTGGTACCCTGTGGAACTATCTGGTACCCTGTGGAGCCGTCTGGTACCCTGTGGAACCATCTGGTAATGGGTGGAACCATCTGGTACCCTGTGGAGCCATCTGGTACCCTGTCGAACTATCTGGTAACGTGTGGAACCATCTGGTACCCTGTGGCACTATCTGCAGGGATGATATATCTCATCTCATCTGGAACACCTTTGGATTCTCCAGGCTAGTTCCTGGTTAGGGGGCGGGGCTAACTGCTCAACCTGCTGCCACCCAGACTGGGCGGAGTTTCAGATGCTAATGCTAATGCTAACCCTGTGTTTCCCTCCAGCCTGTCCGTCTGGGCAGTTTAAGGCGGGGTCAGGACCTGGTGGGTGTAACCCGTGTCCAGCCAATAGCAACACACTGATCCCAGGCTCCGCCTACTGTCTGTGTCACCATGGTTACCATCGAGCCGACTCCGACCCACCGCACGCCGCCTGCACACGTAAGACCGTCTTCTTTTGTTCTTCTGATTTCTGAGTCCGACATCTCCCATCATGCACCTGGACTGTTTCATCACAGACCTGATGAAAATACAGACACACTCAGATCGACACTCAGAGATACACACACACAAATATACAGGGAACTCCTCATCACTCAGTGACCTCTGACCCCACAGGCCCTCCCTCATCCCCCCGCTCCCCCGTCAGTCAGATCAACGACACCATGGTGACCCTGGAGTGGAGCGAGCCGCTGGACCGAGGAGGACGGGGAGACCTCAGCTACACCGTCCTCTGCTCCACCTGCGGGCCCGCCAAGGTACCGCAGAACCAGAGACAGAACCAGAACCAGAACCAGTCAGTATCAGTAACTGTATTCAGTCCAGTGTCTCCTCCCCTGCCTCCGCCTCCTGCCTCCTCCTCCTCCTCCTCAGGGATTGGTCGGTTCCTGTTCTCCGTGTGACGACAGCGTTCTGTATCGGCCGGCGCAGCTCGTGACTCAACGCCGGGTCGTCATCTGGGGACTCCGCCCACAAACCAGGTACATCTTCACCATCCAATCACTGAACGGCGTGTCTGCTCTCAGCCAATCAGAGCCGGCCTCCGACAGGGTCAACGTGACCACCAGCAGAGATGGTAAGAAACACTACGTTACCCAGAATGCCTTTCGTACTGCTCACATTCACGCAGGTGAGGGTGGAGCTGAACAGGAAGTGATGTCACTAAACGTGTTGGTGGGGATCCATTGGTGTGTGTGTGTGTGTGTGTGTGTGTGTGTGTGTGTGTAGTTGCTCCTCCAGTTCCTGGTCTGAGGAGGGCGGCGGCCTCGGAGACCAGTCTGTCTTTGGAGTGGAACGTCCCGGTTCTACAGAACCAGCACCAGGTTCTGGACTACCAGCTCCGCTACAGCCCCAAGGTACACACACGGGCAGAAAGTCCTACACATACACACACACAGGCCTGGTTTGTCAGCTATGATGTAACTGCTGATGTCATCGTCAGGACGGCGAGGAGGCGGGGCAGTGGCAGTACGTGTCCAGCAGGTCTTCTTCGGTGGTGCTGACAGGGCTGCGGCGGGCGGCGACATACCAGGTGCAGGTGCGCGCTCGCTCGCATGCCGGATACGGTTCTTTCAGCGCGGCGAGCAGCTTCAACACACTACCTGACGGTAGGAGCTCACCTGTCCTCAACGAGCTCACCTGTCCTCAACGAGCTCACCTGTCCTCAACGAGCTCACCTGTCACCAGAACAGTTTATTCACCTCTCTGTCTCTGTTTGTTTGTTTATCTCTTTGTTTGTTTGTTTTGACAGGTGTCGGTCACTCTCAGCTCGTGCTGACCGGAGTTCTCGTCTCCTTCGGGATACTGCTGCTCATCGCCGTGGCGATCGTTGCCGTGTACTGCTACCGGTGAGAGAGAGAGAGTTCAGTGTGTGTGTTCAGGATGCTCCCTCCCTTTCAGCAGAACAATAGAACACACTGACCTCAGGTTCAAACACACACACACACACACACACACACACACACACACACACACACACACACACACACACACACACACACACACACACACACACACACACACACACACTCAGCACGGTGGGACACGTCGACTATATTAAGACGGAGAAACTCGACACTGTGAGAGAGATTCAGAGATAATCACATTCCTGAGAGACAGACAAGAAGAATGGACGTGTGTGTGTGTGTGTGTGTGTGTGTGTGTGTGTGTGTGTGTGTGTGTGTGTGTGTGTGTGTGTGTGTGTGTGTGTGTGTGTGTGTGTGTGTGTGTGTGTGTGGGTGGGTGGGTGGGTGGGTGGGTGGGTGGGTGTGTGTGTGTGTGTGTGTGCACGTGTTTGTCTCCTGAGGAAACAAGAATCCTGCAGCTGCTGAAAAACTAAACACCAACTCTGTCTCTCTCTGCCTGCCTGCCTGTCTGTCTGCCTGCCTGCCTGCCTGTATGTCTGCCTGCCTGCCTGTCTGTATGTCTGTCTGTATGTCTGCCTGCCTGTCTGTCTGTATGTCTGCCTGCCTGTCTGTATGTCTGTCTGTATGTCCATCAGCAGGAGGAAGAAGGACTCGGAGATGAACGAGTGTGGACACTACCAGATGGGACAGAGTGAGTCTCTCCACCAATCACAGACAGAGTTTTAGATAAGCCAAACAGATGGCCCGATACAGGTGGGAGGCGGGGCCTGTTGTGTATTCTAGTTTTTATGTTTAGGTTTAAAATCATGATGATGATGGTGTTGTGTTGTTGTCATAGCGATGAAGGTGTACATCGACCCTTTTACCTACGAGGACCCAAACGAGGCGGTGAGAGAATTCGCCAAAGAGATCGACGCCTCCTACGTGAAAATAGAGGAAGTTATTGGAGCAGGTAATCCACACCTGTCTGTCTGCCTGCCCACCTGTCCTTCTGCCTGTCTGCTTGTCTGCCTGCCTGCCTGCCTGTTCTGTCTGTCTGTCCACCTGTCTGTCTGCTTGCCTGCCTGCCTGCCTGCCTCTCTGTCTGTCTGTCTGCCTGTCTGTTTGTCTGCCTGCCTGCCTGCCTGCCTGCCTCTCTGTCTGTCTGTCTGCCTGTCTGTTTGTCTGCCTGCCTGCCTGCCTGTCTTAGAAGGTCTCGTTTTGTTCCTGATGAGTCTCTCTTGTTCTGAGTGTGACCTTTGACCCCCCAAAAGTAGAACGTTAACTTTCCCGTGGAGAACCCGCAATCACGCTGTGAAAAAATCTGATCTGGTTTGTTCTCTGACACCAATCCTGTTAATTAAAAGTAAACATGAGCCTGTGTGTGTGTGTGTGTGTGTGTGTGTGTGTGCGTGCGTGTGTGCGTGCGTGCGTGTGTGTGTGTGTGTGTGTGCGTGCGTGTGTGTGTGTGCGTGCGTGCGTGCGTGTGTGTGTGTGAGGTGCAGAGGTGTTGGTATGTACTAATGAGCCTTAAAGGTACAGTACACCTCTCTAGTATCAATAACATGAATCAGGCTGTTGTCAGCAGCTCAGCCCTGCTGTGATTGGCTGTTGTCCTGGTGACCATGTGACCTCATTAGCTGCTGTGAAGGTGGTCGGTCCTCTCCTGTTTCCTCTTCAAACACCTGAACTTTGGATCTCTGGCTGTGTCTGTTTACCGTCACGGATCCTCTGGTCAGAAACACGCCTGTCTCTTTAAGAAGCCCCTCCCCCTGACCCCTCTCTGCTCTGATTGGTCAGTTTCCAGAAACCTCGTTCTTTACTTCAATTATGAACTTTTAAAAAAAAATCCAAAGTGAACAGATTCCAACTAGACAACAAACAACCTGATCAACCGACGGCTATGCCCCGCCCACCTTTACGGGAAGACAGGGCTATTGGAGTCAGCCCCTAGTGGCCCTCAGTGGTACTACAGGAGTGTTATTATTGGAGTCAGCTTCTTTTTCTGTTTCATCATCTTCTATTTCCTACAAACAGCTGACAGACTGATGCTGTTGTACATGTGTACCTGCCCAGGTGAGTTCGGCGAGGTGTGTCGTGGGCGGCTGCGGGTCCCGGGCAGGAAGGAGAACTACGTGGCCATCAAGACGCTGAAGGGCGGCTACACGGAGAAGCAGAGGCGGGACTTCCTGTCAGAGGCGTCCATCATGGGTCAGTTCCAGCACCCCAACATCATCCACCTGGAGGGCGTCATCACCACTTCCTGTCCCGTCATGATCCTCACCGAGTTCATGGAGAACGGAGCGCTCGACAGCTTCCTGAGGGTGAGACGGGTGCTGTGCCACACCTCCACCTGTCTGTCTGTCTACCTGTCTGACCCTCCACCTGTCTGTCTGCAGGTGAATGACGGACAGTTCACCCCCATCCAGCTGGTGGGGATGCTGCGTGGCATCGCTGCAGGGATGAAGTATCTGTCCGACATGAGCTTCGTCCACAGAGACCTGGCAGCTCGTAACATCCTGGTCAACTCCAACCTGGTCTGTAAGGTGAGACTGTATGTCTGTCCACCTGTGTGTCTGTCCACCTGTGTCTGTCCGCCTGTCTGTCGACCTGTCTCTCTGCCCACCTGTGTGTCTGTCCACCTGTGTCTGTCTGTCTGTCCGCCTGTCTGTCTGTCTGTCTGTCTGTCTGTCTGTCTGTCTGTCTGTCCACCTGTGTGTCCGCCTGTCTGTTTTCCACCTGTCTGTCTGTCTGCCTGCCTGCCTGTCTGTCTGCCTGTCTGTCTGTTGACCATCTGTCTGTCCACCTGTCTGTCTGTCCGTCCGTTTATCTGTCTGTCCACCTGTGTGTCTGTCTGCCCGCCTGTCTGTCTGTCCATGTGTCTGTCTGCCCACCTATGTCTGTCTGCCTGTCTGTCTGTCTGTCCACCTGTCTGTCTGTCCGCCTGCGTGTCTGTCCACCTGTGTGTCTGTCTGTCTGTCCGCCTGCCTGCCTGTCTGTCCGCCTGTCTGTCTGTCCATCTGTCTGTCTGCCCACCTGTGTCTGTCCGCCTGTCTGTCTGTCTGTCCACCTGTGTGTCTGTCTGTCCACCCGTCTGTCTGTCCGCCTGCGTGTCTGTCCACCTGTGTGTCTGTCTGTCTGTCCGCCTGCCTGCCTGTCTGTCCGCCTGTCTGTCTGCCCACCTGTGTCTGTCCGCCTGTCTGTCTGTCTGTCCACCCGTCTGTCTGTCCGCCTGCGTGTCTGACCACCTGTCTGTCTGTCCGCCTGTCTGTCCGTATGTCTGTCTGTCCGCCTGTCTGTCTGTCCACCTGCCTGCCTGTCTCTCTGTCCGCCTGTCTTTCTGTCTGTCCGTATGTCTGTTTGTCCGCCTTTCTGTCTGTCCACTTGTCTGTCTGTCTGCATGTCCGTCTGTCTCACCTGTTGTGTTTTGGTCTTCCAGGTGTCAGATTTCGGTCTCAGCAGGTTCCTGACGGAGAACTCGTCCGACCCGACGTACACCAGCTCTCTGGTGAGTGTTCTGAGGATCTCATCATGTTTCTGGATCATGTTTCTATCTGGTTTCTTCTTTGGAGAGTTTTAACATCATTTGTGGATGCAGCGATGAACTGTGTTCACAGACGATGGTTTTCACAAGTGTTCCTGAGCCCATGCAGTGATTTCCACTCCAGAATAGTGTGTTTTTAATGCAGTGCTGCCTGAGGGCCTGAAGATCACCACCATCCAATATTGGTTTCCAGCCTTGTTCCTTGTGTTCAGAGATTTCTCCAGATTCTCTGAATCTTTTAATGATATTATGAACCGTAGACGATGAAATCCACTAATTCTTTGTAGTTTTACGTTGAGGAACATTATTCTGAGATTGTTGAACTATTTTCCAACACAGTCTTTCAGAGTGGTGAACCTCTCCCCATCTTCACTGCTGAGAGACTCTGTCTCTCTGAAATAATCTTTTATACCCAATCATGTTACTGATCTGTTGCCATGGTAACCTGGTTAGTCATGAGATGTTTCTCCAGGTGTTTTTTATATTTACACAACTTTTCCATCTTTTGTTGATCCTGTCCAACTTTTAGAGACGTGTTGATGCTCAGATTCAAAATGAGCAGATATTTGATAAAACAATAAATGTCTCATTTTCAACATTTGATTTGTTGTCTTTGATGTGTTTTATATTAAATGAGATTCATAAATCCTCTCATTGATTTTATTTACATGTTACAGCGTCTCCTCTTTGTTTTTTTTTACACAGTTCTTGACGTGTTCCCTTCATGGATCAACACTTTTATTTTGATAAGTTGTGCTTCTTTATTTCTCAGGGAGGGAAGATTCCGATTCGCTGGACGGCTCCTGAAGCCATCGCCTACAGGTGAGTCCTGCTGCTCTTTATTCTGTTCATAACTGTTCCAATCATTTTATTGATTATTGAATTGTGTTGTTGCCTCGTTGCAGGAAGTTCACGTCAGCCAGCGACGCGTGGAGTTACGGCATCGTCATGTGGGAGGTGATGTCATACGGAGAACGACCATACTGGGACATGAGCAACCAGGACGTAAGAAAAGCACAACTTTATGTTTTAATATTTTGTTGATCAGCAGCTTAGAAACAGTGAATCTAATAATAACACAGCTGTTTAACTTTGATGACATCATGTGTCCTGGGTCAGGTGATAAACGCCATCGAGCAGGACTACCGCCTGCCGCCGCCACCCGACTGCCCCGCCTCCCTGCATGCGCTCATGCTGGACTGCTGGCAGAAGGAACGAGCCAATCGGCCGAGGTTCTGCGACGTCGTGGCGGCGCTCGATAGGCTGATCAGAAACCCCGCCTCCTTGAAGGTGACGCAGCCGGAGGGACCGAGGTGAGAGAGAGAGAGAGAGAGAGTTTGATTAAACCCCCCCTCTCCCCACCACCATGTCTTAACCCCCGTGTGTCTCTCAGTCCGTCGCAGCCTCTGCTGGACCAGCGTGTCCCTCCTCCTCTGTCCTCCTGTGGTTCGGTCTCCGAGTGGCTTCGAGCCATAAAGATGGAGCGCTACGAGCAGAGCTTCCTGCAGGCCGGATTCAGCAGCCTGGACGTCGTCTCGCAGCTCAACACCGAGTAAGACTCACATCATCGCTGCTCACACGGACGACTGCCTGCCAGGCAACGCTCAGGGACGCCAGCTCAGGCTGACGGTTTAAGTGTTTCCGGTGTTTTTGTTTTTTTACTTTAATCCCTTTCACACCCTCTGTTTCCATAGAGACCTGCTCAGAGTGGGCGTGACCCTCGCTGGCCATCAGAAGAAGATCCTCTCCTCCATCCAGACGCTCAGGATACACAAAGCTCCGCCCACACTGCTCTACTGACTAATAACAGCCCTAGTATCCTGAACCAAAACCCTCAGGATGACACAGACTCCGCCCACCTCTGATCGAACCTTTCAGTCCGACCAATTCTCTGCAAAGACTCCGCCTCCTGATGGGGGGACCAATGAGAGTCGAGAGATGTGACATTAAAGAAGCACATAACGTCCACGTTAGCTCTGACGGAGGCGCAACAAGACTCCGCCCACCTCGTGGTTACGATCAATCAGAGCCACGGATGCAGGTGAACATAGTAGATGCTCACGACATCACAGCAGCCAATCCGCTGCTCAGGAAACCCGAAGCTCCTCCTGCCTGCGCCTGATTGGCTGAATCCTGGATTCACACATCCGGGACATCGGAGGACATTTTTCACGCGGCGCTCGGTCAGGGAGGTCAGAGTTCACGTTGGGGTTTGTCAACATGTTCTCGTTAGGTTTCAGCATCATACTCGTCACGTTCTCAGAAAACGCTGGGATGTTTGGGAACGCTGGCCGAGCCTCAAGCTCGGTTACAGGACGTCTTCCAGGTTCATCCAGACGACTGAGATTCTTCAGCTGCTGACGTTTTCTGGAAAACTGAGAACGTCTTGTGGGAATATTTAGGTTCCGTGAAGGGACTCTGGTTCCTACAAACTGAGGTCACACCGAGAGGCTTCCACGGTGTACAAGTTCACAAGTGTATTTTCATGAGAGGTTTCACACTGAGGGATCTAGATCTGCTAAAAATCCTGACGGGACGGCCGACCCGTCAGAGACAGATACTCACCTGACGGCTGGCAGATGTTTGAAAACGGCCGTTAAACATAAAATGATTTCAGCCAACTTAAAGATCTCCAGATCTTCAGAATCAGCCTCCAGACCAGAACTATTGGAACCACCTCCAGACCAGAACTATTGGAACCGCCTCCAGGCCAGAACTATTGGAACCGCATACAGACCCGAACTATTGGAACCGCCTCCAGACCCGAACTATTGGAACCGCCTCCAGACCAGAACTATTGGAACTGCCTCCAGACCAGAACTATTGGAACTATTGGAACCGCCTCCAGACCCGAACTATTGGAAATGCCTCCAGACCTGAACTATTGGAACCGCCTCCAGACCAGAACTATTGGAACCGCCTCCAGACTAGAACTATTGGAACTATTGGAACCGCCTCCAGACCAGAACATATGGAACGTTTCGAACCGCCTCCTGACCAGAACTATTGGAACCGCCTCCAGACCAGAACTATTGGAACCGCCTCCAGACTAGAACTATTGGAACTATTGGAACCGCCTGCAGACCAGAACTATTGGAACCTATTGGGTCTATAAAAAATAGACCAGAACTATTGGAACCACATTCAGAACTATTGGAACTATTGGAACCGCCTCCAGACCATTGGAACCGCATTCAGACCAGAACTATTGGAACTGCCTCCAGACTAGAACCATTGGAACCGCCTCCAGACCAGAACATATGGAACGTTTCGAACCGCCTCCTGACCAGAACTATTGGAACCGCCTCTAGACCAGAACTATTAGAACTGCCTCCAGACCCGAACTATTGGAACCGCCTCCAGACCATTGGAACCGCATTCAGACCAGAACTATTGGAACCGCCTCCAGACTAGAACCATTGGAACCGCCTCCAGACCAGAACATATGGAACGTTTCGAACCGCCTCCTGACCAGAACTATTGGAACCACCTGCAGACCAGAACTATTGGAACTGTTGGAACCACCTGTAAACCACAACTATTGGAACTGTTGCAACCGCCACCAGACCAGAACTATTGGAACTGTTGGAACCGCCTCTAGAACAGAACTGTTGGAACTATAGGAACTGTTGGAACCGTCTCTAGACCAGAACTATTGGAAGTGTTGGAACCATCGGAACTGTTGGAACTATCTGAACTATTGGAACTGTTGGACTGTAGAACTGTTGATGGTTTTGTATTGTAGCACTTTTTGTACCTGATATTTCATCTTCAAAAATCAAAGTTTTTAAACTGAACTTACATTTCGTTTCGTAAAGATATTTCAAAGCTGTGTGGGACGTCACGTTCAGGACCAAAGATCATGTCTGAAGTCAGTTGTTTATTCCCCAACCAGAACCAGACGTGTGTCACGTGGTACCACTGCAGTAAAGAGCTGGACCACCTCTGAAATACTTCAGGTGGGCGCAGTCTCTGTCAGCCAATCACAATAAAGATGAGCCGTCCTGCCCAATGAGACGTCTGCTGTCAGTTTGTGCTGCTTTCACTGTCGTCCTGTCGATGGAACGACCTGCTGTCACTTTTTAGAGCCCGAGCACCGAGCATCGGTGCGAAAGCTCTATTGTTCCTGAAGGAATTGTTCTTATTCTTACGTAAAGTGATTTTCCTTTTTGGAGGCTTTATCATATTCAAAAACTCATGAAAGTGGAAACACATTTGTCTCCCGGTGAAAAATTTTGTATTCTCATGGAGTTGTGAGTGGGCGTGGCCAAACGGCTCAAGAGCGCCCCCTACAGAGATGCCCCGGCGCCCACATTTACCTAAATTCACCAAATCCGGTGGACACGTGTATCACACCTAGATGCACAAAAAAGTTACATTGCACCGTTACGTCAACTCGACAGGAATTCCACCATTTTGAATTTAGTCGCCATTTTGGGCGATTCTGACACGTTGTACTTTGTCGAACTCCTCCGATGGATTTTGTCCGACCGACTTGAATTTAGGTTCTCTGGATAGAAAACATGTTTGGGATTAAAAGTTATCAAAATAATTCGTTTTCATCGATGTGTGTGCCCGTGAGAGGCGGCCATTTTGAGCGTCTTGCCATGAAACTACGAGTTGCTTTAAATCTTATGTACATGGACCGACCTTCTCCAAACATCACAGGTATGATAACAGCCCCGCCCTGAAGACGCCTGCGGGGTAATATTCTCTCATAGTCACAGCGCCCCCTGTTGGCCACTGGAAATGACACTTTTCATACTTTCACATTCTACGTCGAGCTGGTTGATCCCATGAACCTAAAGTCGGGTCACAATAACCTAAACATGTAGTTGATGATATATTGAGACATTCGTTTGACTTTGTCAATGGGCGTCGCCGTGACGATGCGGCAAAGTTGGACGTCTCGCCGTGACACAGGAAGTTGATGTTTAAGGTCAAATGATGCTTGAAACCTCACGAAACGTGTCACATACATCCGGCGTGGTGAGACGATACATCTGATGTGTTTTGCAAGAGGGCGTGGCCAAACGGCTCGCCAGCGCCCCCTGCTGGAGACAGGAAACGAGACAAAAATAGCAACTTTAAGCGGGTATACGCGGTCCCTCGCGCGCTGCACGTCGGGGAGACGGCTTCGGAGAGGCGGCGCGCGGGAGTGCGAGGGCCCGTACATCACTGCTTGTTTATTACCTAAAACCCCCCTGTCATCGAACACACACACACACACACACACACTAGTCTCCATCTGTAGTACCACTGAGGACCACTAGGGGCTGTCTCCATAGACTCCATCTGTAGTACCCCTGAGGACCACTAGGGGCTGTCTCCATAGACTCCATCTGTAGTACCGCTGAGGACCACTAGGGGCTGTCTCCATAGACTCCATCTGTAGTACCGCTGAGGACCACTAGGGGCTGTCTCTATAGTCTCCATCTGTAGTTCCACTGAGGACCACTAGGGGCTGTCTCCATAGACTCCATCTGTAGTACCACTGAGGACCACTAGGGGCCGTCTCCATAGACTCCATCTGTAGTACCGCTGAGGACCACTAGGGGCTGTCTCCATAGTCTCCATCTGTAGTACCACTGAGGACCACTAGGGGCTGTCTCCATAGACTCCATCTGTAGTACCACTGAGGACCACTAGGGGCCGTCTCCATAGACTCCATCTGTAGTACCACTGAGGACCACTAGGGGCTGTCTCTGTGTCGTTCGATAAACTCCTTCTGATCAATGTTTCCTTCTGTAAATAATTCATCTTTCATTACATGTTAGGGCTTTCTTTGGTTTGGGGGTGGGGCTCTTCCATCGACCAGCAGAGGGGCGAGCAGGACGACGACTGATTAAGTCCAGCTGCTCCGATTCTGATGTTTTACACTATCTGTGTGTGGAGGAACATTTTAACATGTTATTTCACTTTAATGAGCAGATTGTTGGTGTCCATGGTGATCAGTTCTGACAGCTCTGAAGTGCCTGAATGTGTGTGTGTGTGTGTGTGTGTGTGTGTGTGTGTGTGTGTGTGTGTGTGTGAGATTGTACCTCCTGCTGTCGACCTCCTTGATCTCCAACATACCTGACAACCCTGCCCCTCCCCCATGTCGGTGGAACCTCCAGGAACTTTAAGGAACCTCCAGGAACCTTTAGGAATCTCTTGGAACCACCAGGAACCTCAGGACAGACAGACAGACAGGCTGTAAGATGGCGGCTGTGTGTTTTTATGTCACTCCAACATCTGGGACGAGTTAGAAGAGGAATGAAGACTGAGACAGTTTAATGTAAAGCTGCAGGTCTGGAGAGACACACACACACTCTCTCTCTCTCTCTCTCTCTCTCTCTCTCTCTCTCTCTCTCTCTCTCTCTCTCACTCACACACACACACACACACACACACACACACAGCCATAACAGAAGGGTGTGTTTGATTCTGAGTGGGGGGGTGTGCAGCCTCTGTGGGCGGGTGGATAAAATGAACGCTCCTCTCCACCAGGTGAAATTTCGTTGGCTTTCGTGAGGAGCTGTAATTTGCCCAGAATTCATAGCTCATGACTCACAATAAAGGGTTTAAAAACAACAGACTGACTTTATCCTCTGGGTTAGGGTCGATTAATAATCAAGCTAATCAGAAAAAGGTCAGAGCTAAACCTGGTCTAACCTGAACCTGGTCTAACCTGAACCTTGTCTAACCTAAACCTGGTCTAACCTAAACCTGGCCTAACCTGAACCTGGTCTAACCTAAACCTGGCCTAACCTGAACCTTGTCTAACCTGAACCTTGTCTAACCTGAACCTGGTCTAACCTAAACCTGGCCTAACCTGAACCTGGTCTAACCTGAACCTTGTCTAACCTGAACCTTGTCTAACCTAAACCTGGTCTAACCTGAACCTGGCCTAACCTGAACCTGGTCTAACCTGAACCTGGCCTAACCTAAACCTGGCCTAACCTGAACCTTGTCTAACCTAAACCTGGCCTAACCTGAACCTGGTCTAACCTGAACCTGGCCTAACCTGAACCTGGCCTAACCTAAACCTGGCCTAACCTGAACCTAGTCTAACCTAAACCTGGTCTAACCTGAACCTGGTCTAAACTGGACTAACCTGAGCCTGGTCTAACCTGAACCTGGCCTAAGCTGAACCTGGTCTAACCTGAACCTGTTCTAACCTGAACCTGGTTTAACCTAAGCCTGTTCTAACCTGAACCTGGTCTAACCTGAACCTTGTCTAACCTGAACGTGGTCTAACCTGGACTAACCTGAGCCTGGTCTAACCTGAGCCTGGTCTAACCTGAGCCTGTTCTAACGTGAACCTGGTCTAACCTGAACCTGGTCTAACCTGAACCTGGACTAACCTGAGCCTGTTCTAACCTGAACCTGGTATAACCTAAACCTGGCCTAACCTAAACCTGGCCTAACCTGAACCTTGTCTAACCTAAACCTGGCCTAACCTGAACCTAGTCTAACCTAAACCTGGTCTAACCTGAACCTGGTCTAAACTGGACTAACCTGAGCCTGGTCTAACCTGAACCTGGCCTAAGCTGAACCTGGTCTAACCTGGACCTGTTCTAACCTGAACCTGGTTTAACCTAAGCCTGTTCTAACCTGAACCTGGTCTAACCTGAACCTTGTCTAACCTGAACCTGGTGTAACCTGAACGTGGTCTAACCTGGACTAACCTGAGCCTGGTCTAACCTGAGCCTGGTCTAACCTGAGCCTGTTCTAACGTGAACCTGGTCTAACCTGAACCTGGTCTAACCTGAACCTGGACTAACCTGAGCCTGTTCTAACCTGAACCTGGTATAACCTAAACCTGGTCTAACCTGAACCTGGTCTAACCTAAACCTGGCCTAACCTGAACCTTGTCTAACCTGAACCTTGTCTAACCTGAACCTGGTCTAACCTAAACCTGGCCTAACCTGAACCTGGTCTAACCTGAACCTGGTCTAAACTGGACTAACCTGAGCCTGGTCTAACCTGAACCTGGCCTAAGCTGAACCTGGTTTAACCTAAGCCTGTTCTAACCTGAACCTGTTCTAACCTGAACCTGGTCTAACCTGAGCCTGTTCTAACCTGAACCTGGTTTAACCTAAGCCTGTTCTAACCTGAACCTGGTCTAACCTGAACCTTGTCTAACCTGAACCTGGTGTAACCTGAACGTGGTCTAACCTGGACTAACCTGAGCCTGGTCTAACCTGAGCCTGGTCTAACCTGAGCCTGTTCTAACGTGAACCTGGTCTAACCTGAACCTGGTCTAACCTGAACCTGGACTAACCTGAGCCTGTTCTAACCTGAACCTGGTATAACCTAAACCTGGTCTAACCTGAACCTGGTCTAACCTAAACCTGGCCTAACCTGAACCTTGTCTAACCTGAACCTTGTCTAACCTGAACCTGGTCTAACCTAAACCTGGCCTAACCTGAACCTGGTCTAACCTGAACCTGGTCTAAACTGGACTAACCTGAGCCTGGTCTAACCTGAACCTGGCCTAAGCTGAACCTGGTTTAACCTAAGCCTGTTCTAACCTGAACCTGTTCTAACCTGAACCTGGTCTAACCTGAGCCTGTTCTAACGTGAACCTGGTCTAACCTGAACCTGGACTAACCCGAGCCTGTTCTAACCTGAACCTGGTCTAACCTGAGCCTGGTCTAACCTGAACCTGGACTAACCTGAACCTGGTCTAACCTGAGCCTGGTCTAACCTGAACCTGGTCTAACCTGAGCCTGTTCTAACCTGAACCTGGTCTAACCTGAACCTGGTTTAACCTGAGCCTGGTCTAACCTGAGCCTGGTCTAACCTGAAACTGGACTAACCTGAGCCTGGTCTAACCTGAACCTGGTCTAACCTGAAACTGGACTAACCTGAACCTGGTCTAACCTGAGCCTGGTCTAACCTGAGCCTGGTCTAACCTGAACCTGGCCTAACCTGAGCCTGGTCTAACCTGTGATCAAAAGAAACTCCAGTTTCCTGATACAACATTTGCACCTGCTGCACAACACACACACACATACACCACACACACACACACACACACACACACACACACACACACACACACACACACACACACACACACACACACACAGTAACAGTCAGTGAGACTCTGCTGCCCTCTGCTGGACACAGCACTGACAGCAGGTTTATAATCAATCAATCAATTTGTCCACATACTTCTGACTGATGCCTCTTGTGTTTAATGATTGACATGTAACTGTAGAGTCATTAAAGTTCAGATCCGGTTTGTTCCTGACTGAACGCCGCCCCCTGCTGGCAGCTTCCGGTCCCTGCAGAGCTCTCCGGGGACCAAACCGGAAGTACGGGAATCTGCTTCTGTTTGTTTCACAAGTTTCGGCGGGAAATCAGAGACCTGAGCAACAGTTACTAAGGGGGGCGGGGCTTAGCGGAGGCTCCGTTCTTCTCACACGAGCTACAGGACGTCGTGGACCAGGAGGACCTCAGCAGGACCACAACAACAGAGCAGAACCCGGACCCAGACCGGAACCCTCGTCACCCCGCCGACAGGACCGGAGCAGGCTCCTCCTCTGGTCCCACCGGGCTACAGGTCGGTAAAAACGAGCTCCAGAGGCACGAGGACGAATCTCGAGGGTCCGTGTTTGATCCGCTGCTTCCGGTTTTCATCAAATGTGGAAACAGAAAAAGTAAAAATAGTTTTGTTTGTTGTATCATATCATAATACCATATAAAATAAAATAATATCATAAAATAAAATAATATCATATAAAATAAAATAATATCATATAAAATAAAATATATAAAATAAAATAATATATAAAATAAAATATATGAAATAAAATAATATATAAAATATAATATATAAAATTTAAAAATATCATAAAATAATATCATATAAAATAATATATAAAATAAAATAATACATAAAATAAAAAATATAAAATAAATTAATATCATAAAATAAAATAATATAAAATAAAATGCCATATAAAATAAAATGCCATATAAAATAAAATAATATATAATATAATGTCATATAAAATAATATAATGTCATATAAAATGATATAATATATAAAATAATATATGTTCTAAAATGATGTAATATAACAGTGAAGGAAATAATTATTTGATCTCTTGCTGATTTTGTAAGTTTGCCCTCTGACAAAGAAATGAACGTTATAATTGTAATGGAGGTTTATTATAACAGAGACAGAATATAAAAAACTAAATCCAGAAAATCACATTATATAAAAGTTATAAATTGATTTGCATCTGATTATGAAATATGTATTTGATCCCGTAGCGGAACATGACTCAGTACTTGATGCAGAAAGCGTTGTTGGCGAGGTCAGAGGTCAGAGGTCAAACATTTCTGGCAGTTGGTCTCCAGGTTTGAACATCTCAGGAGGGATGTTGTTCACTCCTCTTTGCAGATCCTCTAAATCCTTCAGGTTTCCAGGCTGTTGCTCGGCAACAGGAAGCTTCAGCTCCCTCCACAGATGTTCTCTGGGATGAAGGTCTGGATACTGGCTCGACCTCTCCGTGACCTTCATGTGCTTCTTCTTGAGCCGCTCCTTTGTTGCCTCGTCATATGTTTTGGGTCATTGTGGTGCTGAAGACCCGTCCATGACCCGTCTTCAGTGTCCCGGCTGAGGGAAGGAGGTCGTCCCCCAAGATGTCCCGGTACGTGGCCCCGTCCGTCCTCCCCTCGATGCGGTGAAGTCGTCCTGTCATCACCTGTCTCCTCTGACCACGTCACCTCCTCCAAGCCTTCTCTGAATCCTTCAGGTGTTCGTTGGTAAACTTCAGACGTGTCTGTCCATGTGTCTTCTTGAGCCGGGGGACCTCGCAGCACTGCAGAATCTTAATCCATGACGGCGTCGTGTGTTACCGATGGTTTCCATGGTGACTGTAGTCCCAGCTGTCTGGAGATCATGAACAAGTTCCTCCATGTAGTTCTGGTCTGATCCCTCACCTTCCTCATGATCATCGATACCCCACCAGACCAGATCTCCATGGAGCCCCAGACTGAGGAGATCCAGACCGAGGAGATCCAGACCGAGGAGATCCAGACCCGAGGAGATCCAGACCGAGGAGATCCAGAACCGAGGAGATCCAGACCGAGGAGATCCAGACCCGAGGAGATCCAGAACCGAGGAGATCCATGTCATTTAGTGTTTCTTCCATTTCCCAATAATCTCACCAACAGTTGTCTCCTTCTCACCGAGCTGCTGGCCGATGGTCTTGTAGTCCATTCCAGCCTCGTACAGGTCTGCGATCTGTCCCTGACGTCCTGAGACAGCTGTTTGGTCTTCATGGTGGACAGGTTGGAATCTGATTGATTGATTCTGTGGACAGGTGTCTTTTATACAGGTGACCAGTGGAGACGGGTGTCTTTTATACAGGTGACCAGTGGAGATGGGTGTCTTTTATACAGTTGACCAGTTGAGACGGGTGTCTTTTATACAGTTGACCAGTTGAGACGGGTGTCTTTTATACAGGTGACATGTTGAGACGGGTGTCTTTTATACAGGTGACATGTTGAGACGGGTGTCTTTTATACAGGTGACCAGTTGAGACGGGTGTCTTTTATACAGGTGACATGTTGAGACGGGTGTCTTTTATACAGGTAACCAGTTGAGACGGATGTCTTTTATACAGGTGACATGTTGAGACAGGTGTCTTTTATACAGGTGACATGTTGAGACGGATGTCTTTTATACAGGTGACATGTTGAGACGGGTGTCTTTTATACAGGTAACCAGTTGAGACGGATGTCTTTTATACAGGTGACATGTTGAGACGGGTGTCTTTTATACAGGTGACCAGTTGAGACGGGTGTCTTTTATACAGGTGACCAGTTGAGACGGGTGTCTTTTATACAGGTGACATGTTGAGACGGGTGTCTTTTATACAGGTGACCAGTTGAGACGGGTGTCTTTTATACAGGTGACATGTTGAGACGGGTGTCTTTTATACAGGTGACCAGTTGAGACGGGTGTCTTTTATACAGGTGACATGTTGAGACGGGTGTCTTTTATACAGGTAACCAGTTGAGACGGATGTCTTTTATACAGGTGACATGTTGAGACAGGTGTCTTTTATACAGGTGACATGTTGAGACGGATGTCTTTTATACAGGTGACATGTTGAGACGGGTGTCTTTTATACAGGTAACCAGTTGAGACGGATGTCTTTTATACAGGTGACATGTTGAGACGGGTGTCTTTTATACAGGTGACATGTTGAGACAGGTGTCTTTTATACAGGTGACATGTTGAGACGGATGTCTTTTATACAGGTGACATGTTGAGACGGGTGTCTTTTATACAGGTAACCAGTTGAGACGGATGTCTTTTATACAGGTGACATGTTGAGACGGGTGTCTTTTATACAGGTAACCAGTTGAGACGGATGTCTTTTATACAGGTGACATGTTGAGATTTGGAGAACTTTCTTAAAGCGAGAGGACAAATCTAACCGTCTGTAGGAGACAGAATTCTTGCTCTTCGGAGATCAAATATTTATTTCACAATCAAATGTAAATCATTTCATAACTTTTATATGATTTGATTTTCTGGATGTTTTTTTAATATTCTGTCTTTTTGTTCAAATAAACCTGCATTACAATTCTAACGTTCATTTCTCTGTTGGTGGACAAACTTACAAAATCAGCAAGACATCAAACAATTATTTCCTTCATATAATATAATGTATATAATGCATAATGTAAAATATATATATAATATGAAATAATAAATATAAATGTAATATAAAAGGTGCTTCTGGTCTCCCAGCAGGTCTCAGACATCCTTTGTGTGCACGTTTGGAGTTATAGGACGATGAAGAGTGAGGAAGGTGACTATTGTCCCCCCCCCCCGGTCGGAGCTGACAGGAAACAGCGTTTCCTCCGGATGAGGCGGAGGACTGAAATAACCAGCGCCACACGACGACCTCTGTTCCCTGAGATGTGAGACAAGATGTTCAGAAGTTCTGTGTTTGAATCCAACAGAATTAGAGAGATGATCCGAGCGGCGGACGGAAGCTGTTCGGCTGTGACCTCTGCGGGGCGACCTTCACCATCTCCAGGTCTCCAACGGTCCACCGCCGCGTCCACACCGGGGAGAAACCCTACGGATGTGACCTGTGTGGGAAAACCTTCGCCGGTCAGAGTTCCCTCACCGGACACAAACTCTCACACCGCTGGGACAAAACCTTCACTGCTGAGGGAACATCAGCTGATTCACAGCAAGGACGAGTTTACACCTGTAAACACTGGAGACAAGGATTCACACACACACTACTCCTGGTGCACCACAGACGCACACAGGAGGACAGAGGAGGAGCAGGAGGAGGAGAAGGAGGAACCAACTTAAAACTAATTTTAAGATTGTTTAAACGTATTTTCTTGCTTTAATCTGGATGTTTGAAATCGTTTGTCTGCTTGTTGTCTCAGTTTGTTCAGCATGTTGAATGTTTATCAGTTTATTTCTGAAGGCGTTCATGATGTTCCGTCCAGATTTTAAAGACCTGTTTTTATCATTTTTATTGCAGAAATTCATAATAAACCTGCAGCAGCAGATTCTTTGGTTTCTAAATAAATGTTGTGTTAATAATTAAAGGAATAAGTTTCCCTTTGATCTTTTAAATAAGACTATTTATTCTGTTAAAGACGTGTTGGAAAGATGTTTGTCTTTTTTTTAATTCAAACAGAAATATTTAATGTGTTTTTATTAGTGTGATCAGAATTTAATTTAGAGGATTTCCCCTTCATGATTCAGCTTCTGATCTTTCTCGATAAATTCTAAATGTTCATCCAAGATTGAAGAATAAAAAACTACAAAGATTTTTCATATGATAGGAGAATATCTTGATTTAATTTGCTGCTTTTTACACTGTTTGCTGAGAGTTTTGTTCTAAATAAATCATGTTTTTGGGGAAGAAGCCTCGTGACTGGAACCAGATAATATTCAGAAATCTGAGTTTTATTTGTGGGCTGAACTCTTTCTGACAATAAAAACAGTTTCCTCTCAGTTTGTTGTTTTCGTGGTGTTTTGAACAGGCATCAGCGGAGCCACCTATACCGCGGGGCCCTCATCTGACTACCCATGATGCCCTGCGCGCTCCGTTGCCAGGATGCGGTTCATTTGGCATTTGTTTGGTTAGCTGCTCACAAACACACCGAGAGGTTCCCGGTACACAGCGAGAGGTTCCCGGTACACACCGAGAGGTTCCCGGGTTAGCGGTTTGATGCTAAGTGGCTAATGTTAGCTAAGCGGACAGAAATAATCCGTTAATCGGTTTAAAGTTCAGATAAACGGAGTCCAACATTATCCGGTCTGTTCCAGCTGTTCGATTCTTCTAAATGTTCCGGTAACCCGGTTCTAACCGGAGGTGGAAGAGTGGACCGGGTCCGATGGAGCGGGCTGACCGCGGGAAGGGAGCCCGCCTGCTGAACAACCAGCCGTACGACGAGAGCCTGGAGGTGGAAGGGGAGGGGGGAGGGGCGAGGGGGGGGGAGGGCGTCTGCAGCCGACGTCAGGTGAGATCCTGACGTCACCCGTGACGTCCCGAAGTGCCGCCTGAAAAGTAAACAAACCGGTAAAGTCAGAGTCGGTGGATCAGCTGATTGTTGTCCTGCAGCCTCGCAGGGTTCGGAGTCTGATGTCGGCCAACAGCAGCAGCGACGAGCTCGACGACGACCCCAAACCTCCGAGGAGCAAGGAGCAGGGGGGGGGGAGGAGCAGTCCCAACGAGGAGGAGGAGGACGAGGAGGAGGAGGAGGAGTCTGACGAGGAAGATACAGACGATGCTCCAGAGGGAGCTTACGACCCGGCGGACTACGTTAACCTGCCGGTTAGCACCGAGATCAGAGAGCTGTTCCAGTACATCACACGGTGAGTACACAGTGCACACAGTACTACACAGTACACAGTACATCACACGGGAGTACACAGTACACACAGTACTACACAGTACACAGTACACACAGTACTACACAGTACTACAGTACATCACACGGGAGTACACAGTACACACAGTACTACACAGTACACAGTACACACAGTACTACACAGTACACACAGTACACACAGTACTACACAGTACACAATACACACAGTACTACACAGTACTACAGTACACACAGTACTACACAGTGCTACAGTACATCACACGGGAGTACACAGTACACACAGTACTACACAGTACACACAGTACTACACAGTACTACAGTACATCACACGGTGAGTACACAGTACACACAGTACTACAGTACTACACAGTACACACAGTACTACACAGTACACAGTACTACACAGTACTACAGTACATCACACGGTGAGTACACAGTACACACAGACTACAGTACTACACAGTACACACAGTACTACACAGTACACAGTACTACAGTACATCACACGGTGAGTACACAGTACACACAGTACTACACAGTACACACAGTACTAAACAGTACACAGTACACAGTACTACAGTACACGGTGAGTACACAGTACACACAGTACTACACACTACACAGTACGACAGTACATCACACGGTGAGTACACAGTACACACAGTACTACACAGTACACAGTACTACACAGTACTACAGTACATCACACGGTGAGTACACAGTACGCACAGTACTACACAGTACATCACACGGGGAGTACACAGTACACACAGTACACACAGTACTACACAGTACACAGTACACACAGTACTACACAGTACTACACAGTTCTACAGTACATCACACGGTGAGTACACAGTACACACAGACTACAGTACTACACAGTACACACAGTACTACACAGTACACAGTACTACACAGTACTACAGTACATCACACGGTGAGTACACAGTACACACAGTACACAATACACACAGTACTACACAGTACTACAGTACATCACACGGTGAGTACACAGTACACACAGTACTACACAGTACTACAGTACATCACACGGGAGTACACAGTACACACAGTACTACACAGTACACAGTACACACAGTACACACAGTACTACACAGTACTACAGTACATCACACGGTGAGTACACAGTACTACACAGTACACACAGTACTACACAGTACACAGTACTACACAGTACTACAGTACATCACACGGTGAGTACACAGTACACACAGACTACAGTACTACACAATACACACAGTACTACACAGTACACAGTACTACACAGTACTACAGTACATCACACGGTGAGTACACAGTACACACAGTACTACACAGTACACACAGTACTAAACAGTACACAGTACTACACAGTACTACAGTACATCACACGGGAGTACACAGTACACACAGTACTACACAGTACACAGTACTACACAGTACTACAGTACATCACACGGTGAGTACACAGTACACACAGTACTACACAGTACACAGTACACACGGTGAGTACACAGTACACACAGTACTACACAGTACACAGTACACACAGTACACAGTACACACAGTACTACACAGTACTACAGTACATCACACGGTGAGTACACAGTACACACAGTACTACAGTACTACACAGTACACACAGTACTACACAGTACTACAGTACATCACACGGTGAGTACACAGTACACACAGTACACAATACACACAGTACTACACAGTACTACAGTACATCACACGGGAGTACACAGTACACACAGTACTACACAGTACACACAGTACTACAGTACATCACACGGTGAGTACACAGTACACACAGTACTACACAGTACACACAGTACTACACAGTACACAGTACTACACAGTACTACAGTACATCACACGGTGAGTACACAGTACACACAGACTACAGTACTACACAGTACACAGTACTACACAGTACTACAGTACATCACACGGTGAGTACACAGTACACACAGTACTACACAGTACACACAGTACTAAACAGTACACAGTACTACACAGTACTACAGTACATCACACGGTGAGTACACAGTACACACAGTACTACACAGTACACAATACACACAGTACACAGTACTACACACACACACAGTACTACACACAGTACTACACAGTATACATCACACGGGGTACACAGTACACACAGTACACACAGTACTACACACGGGAGTATACACACAGTACTACACAGTACTACAGTACATCACACGGTGAGTACACAGTACACACAGTACTACACAGTACTACAGTACATCACACGGGAGTACACAGTACACACAGTACTACACACTACACAGTACACACAGTACTACACAGTACTACAGTACATCACACGGTGAGTACACAGTACACACAGTACTACACAGTACACAATACACACAGTACTACAGTACATCACACGGGAGTACACAGTACACACAGTACACAGTACACACAGTACTACACAGTACACAGTACACACGGTGAGTACACAGTACACACAGTACTACAGTACTACACAGTACACAGTACTACACAGTACTACAGTACATCACACGGTGAGTACACAGAACACACAGTACACACAGTACTACACAGTACACAGTACACACAGTACTACAGTACATCACACGGTGAGTACACAGTACACACAGTACTACACAGTACTACAGTACATCACACGGTGAGTACACAGTACACACAGTACTACACAGTACACACAGTACTACAGTACACAGTACACAGTACACACAGTACACAGTACATCACACGGTGAGTACACAGTACTACACACAGTACCACACAGTACTACACACAGTACCACACAGTACTACACAGTACACAGTACATCACACGGTGAGTACACAGTACTACACAGTACCACACACAGTACACAGTACATCACACGGTGAGTACACACAGTACTAAAGAGTACACAGTACATCACACTGAGTACACACAGTACTACACATAGTACACAGTACATCACATGGTGAGTACACACAGTACTACAGAGTACACAGTACATCACACGGTGTGTACACACAGTACTACACAGTACATCACCGTACCACACACAGTACATCACACGGTGTGTACACACAGTACTACACAGTACATCACCGTACCACACACAGTACATCACACGGTGAGTACACACAGTACTACACAGTACTACACAGTACACAGTGCATCACACGGTGAGTACACAGTACTACACACAGTACACAGTACATCACACGGTGAGTACACACAGTACTACACAGTACTACACACGGTGAGTACACACAGTATTACACAGTACTACACACAGTACATCACACGGTGAGTACACACAGTACTACACAGTACATCACACGGTGAGTACACACAGTACTACACACAGTACACAGTACTACACAGTACATCACACGGTGAGTACACAGTACTACACAGTACACAGTACATCACATGGTGAGTACACACAGCACTACACACAGTGCACAGTACTACACAGTACATCACACGGTGAGTACACACAGTACACACAGTACTACACAGTACATCACACGTGAGTGCACACAGTACACACAGTACTACACAGTACTACACACAGTACACAGTACATCATACGGTGAGTACACAGTACATCATACGGTGAGTACACAGTACTACACAGTACACAGTACATCACACGGTGAGTACACAGTACTACACACAGTACACAGTACATCACACAGTGAGTACACACAGTACTACACAGTACTACACACGGTGAGTACACACAGTATTACACAGTACTACACACAGTACATCACACGGTGAGTACACAGTACTACACAGTACTACACAGTACATCACACGGTGAGTACACATTACTACACACAGTACATCACGCGGTGAGTACACAGTACATCACGGTGACTACACAGTACTACACAGTACATCACACCGTGAGTACACAGTACCACACACAGTACACAGTACATCACACGGTGAGTACACAGTACTACACAGAGTACACAATAAGTTCTGGTCCAGGCCCGTCCTCAGACCTGTCCTCTGTGTGTCCTCAGGTACTGTCCTCAGTCCGTGGATCTGGACCACAGCCTGAGACCGTTCATCCCAGACTTCATCCCCGCTGTGGGAGACATCGACGCCTTCCTGAAGGTACAGACCTCTCTGAATAACAGGACACGCCCCCTTATCTGTTTGACCTCTGACCTCACTGTCTGTGGCGTTCAGGTGCCGAGGCCGGACGATAAAGAGGACGGTCTGGGACTGCTGGTTCTGGACGAGCCCAGTGTGAAACAATCGGACCCCACGGTGCTGTCGTTGTGGCTGTCAGAGGAGACCAAGCAGCACGGAGCCACCGAGGTACACACACCTGGACACATACCTGGACACATACACACACCTGGACACACACCTGGACACATACACACACCTGGACACATACACACACCTGGACACATATCTGGACTCATACACACACCTGGACACACACCTGGACACATACCTGGACTCACACACACCTGGACACATACACACACCTGGACACATACACACACCTGGACACATACCTGGACTCATACACACACCTGGACTCATACACACACCTGGACACACACCTGGACACATACCTGGACACATACACACACCTGGACACACACACACACACACACACACACACACACACACACACACACACACACACACACACACACACACACCTGGACACATACACACACCTGGACACACACCTGGACTCATACACACACCTGGACACATACCTGGACACATACACACACCTGGACACACACACACACACACACACACACACACACACACACACACACACACACACACACACACACACACACACACACACACACACACACACACACACCTGGACACACACACACACCTGGACACGTACACACACCTGGACACATACACACACACCTGGACTCATACACACATCTGGACACACACCTGGACACATACACACACCTGGACACATTCACACCTGGACACACACCTGTCTCTCTCATCGTGTCTCTGATCGTGTCTCTGAACATGTCTCTCATCGTGTCTCTGAACACGTCTCTCATCGTGTTTCTCATTGTGTCTCTGAACATGTCTCTTGTTGTGTCTCTGATCGTGTCTCTCATCGTGTCTCTGATTGTGTCTCTCATCGTGTCTCTGATCGTGTCTCTCATCGTGTTTCTCATCGTGTCTCTGATCGTGTCTCTCATCGTGTCTCTGAACGTGTCTCTGATCGTGTCTCTGAACGTGTCTCTCATCGTGTCTCTGATCGTGTTTCTTATCGTGTCTCTCATCGTGTCTTTGAACGTGTCTCTGATCGTGTCTCATCGTGTCTCTGAACGTGTCTCTCATCGTGTCTCTCATCGTTTTTCTCATCGTGTCTCTCATCGTGTCTCTCATCGTGTCTCTCATCGTGTTTCTTATCGTGTCTCTCATCGTGTCTCTGAACGTGTCTCTGATCGTGTCTCTCATCGTGTCTCTGATCGTGTCTCTCATCGTGTCTCTGAACGTGTCTCTGATCGTGTCTCTCATCGTGTCTCTGATCGTGTCTCTTATCGTGTCTCTCATCGTGTCTCTGATCGTGTCTCTCATCGTGTCTCTGAACGTGTCTCTCATCGTGTCTCTGATCGTGTTTCTTATCGTGTCTCTCATCGTGTCTCTGATCGTGTTTCTCATCGTGTCTCTCATCGTGTCTCTGAACGTGTCTCTGATGGGTGTCTCTCATCGTGTCTCTGAACGTGTCTCTCATCGTGTCTCTGAACGTGTCTCTGATCGTGTCTCTGATCGTGTTTCTTATCGTGTCTCTCATCGTGTCTCTCATCGTGTCTCTGATCGTGTCTCTGAACGTGTCTCTCATCGTGTCTCTTATCGTGTCTCTCATCGTGTCTCTGAACGTGTCTCTCATCGTGTCTCTGAACGTGTCTCTGATCGTGTCTCTCATCGTGTCTCTGATCGTGTCTCTCATCGTGTCTCTCATCGTGTGTCTGATTGTGTTTCTTATCGTGTCTCTCATCGTGTCTCTGAACGTGTCTCTCATCGTGTCTCTGATCGTGTCTCTCATCGTGTCTCTGATCATGTTTCTTATCGTGTCTCTCATCGTGTCTCTGATCGTGTCTCTTATCGTGTCTCTCATCGTGTCTCTGAACGTGTCTCTGATCGTGTCTCTTATCGTGTCTCTCATCGTGTCTCTGAACGTGTCTCTGATCGTGTCTCTGAACGTGTCTCTGATCGTGTCTCTCATCGTGTCTCTGATTGTGTTTCTTATCGTGTCTCTCATCGTGTCTCTGAACGTGTCTCTCATCGTGTCTCTGATCGTGTCTCTCATCGTGTCTCTGATCGTGTTTCTTATCGTGTCTCTCATCGTGTCTCTGATTGTGTTTCTTATCGTGTCTCTCATCGTGTCTCTGAACGTGTCTCTGATCGTGTCTCATCGTGTCTCTGATCGTGTCTCTCATCGTGTCTCTGATCATGTTTCTTATCGTGTCTCTCATCGTGTCTCTGATCGTGTCTCTTATCGTGTCTCTCATCGTGTCTCTGAACGTGTCTCTGATCGTGTCTCTTATCGTGTCTCTCATCGTGTCTCTGAACGTGTCTCTGATCGTGTCTCTGAACGTGTCTCTGATCGTGTCTCTCATCGTGTCTCTGATTGTGTTTCTTATCGTGTCTCTCATCGTGTCTCTGAACGTGTCTCTCATCGTGTCTCTGATCGTGTCTCTCATCGTGTCTCTGATCGTGTTTCTTATCGTGTCTCTCATCGTGTCTCTGATTGTGTTTCTTATCGTGTCTCTCATCGTGTCTCTGAACGTGTCTCTGATCGTGTCTCATCGTGTCTCTGATCGTGTCTCTGAACGTGTCTCTCATCGTGTCTCTGATCGTGTCTCTCATCGTGTCTCTGTGTCCTCAGCTGAAGAAGGTGACGAGCGTCCCCGGTCCTCAGTCCAACCCTCGTGCGGTGGACAGGTGGGTGGAGAGCATCGGCGCGCTGCACCGCTCCAAACCTGCGGCCAGCGTCCAGTACGGCCGTCCGATGCCGGACATCGACAGCCTGATGCAGGAGTGGCCGGTGGAGCTGGAGGAGCTGCTGCTGCGCCTGCAGCTGCCGGCTGCTCGTCTCCACTGCAGCCTGCAGCTCTACACCGACATCATCTGCAGCCTGATGGACATCCCGGTCTACAGCAGGGTCGCCTCTCTGCACCTGCTCTTCAGCCTCTACCTGGAGTTCAGAGACTCCCAGCACTTCACCCGCCGGGCCTAGAGACACCTGGAGACACCTGCAGGACCTAGAGACACACCTGCTGGAGCTAGATACACACCTGCAGGACCTAGAGACACCTGCAGGACCTAGAGACACACCTGCAGGACCTAGAGACACCTGCAGGACCTAGAGACACACCTGCAGGACCTAGAGACACACCTGCTGGACCTAGAGACACACTTGCAGGACCGAGAGACACACCTGCAGGAGCTAGAGACACTTGCAGGACGTAGAGACACACCTGCTGGACCTAGAGACACACCTGCTGGAGCTAGATACACACCTGCAGGACCTAGAGACACCTGCAGGACCTAGAGACACCTGCAGGACCTAGAGACACACCTGCAGGACCTAGAGACACACCTGCTGGACCTAGAGACACACTTGCAGGACCGAGAGACACACCTGCTAGACCTAGAGGCACACCTGCAGAACCTAGAGACACACCTGCAGGAGCTAGAGACACACTTGCAGGAGCTAGAGACACACTTGCAGGACCTAGAGACACTTGCAGGACCTAGAGACACACCCGCAGGACCTAGAGACACACCCGCAGGACCTAGAGACACACTTGCAGGAGCTAGAGACACACTTGCAGGACCTAGAGACACTTGCAGGACCTAGAGACACACCCGCAGGACCTAGAGACACTTGCAGAACCTAGAGACACACCCGCAGGACCTAGAGACACTTGCAGGACCTAGAGACACACTTGTAGGACGTAGAGACACACCTGCTGGACGTAGAGACACCTGCTGGACCTAGAGACACACCTGCTGGACCTAGAGACACCTGCAGGACCTAGAGACACACTTGCAGGACGTAGAGACACACCTGCTGGACCTAGAGACACACCTGCAGGACCTAGAGACACACCTGCAGGACCTAGAGACACTTGCAGGACCTAGAGACACACCTGCTGGACTTAGAGACACACCTGCAGGACCTAGACACATCTGCAGGACCTAGAGATGGACGGCGCTTCGTTACAGGCCTTGTGTTTGTCTCCTTATGTCCACATCGTGGACATCAACGTGTCCATCTGTCTCTACACACTTTAATAAAGTAAAGATACATGAATGTGTGAAATGTCCCTTTAAACCTTCATGTTGCGACTCGTGGACGCCAGTGGGGATGTCATGTTCCCAGGCTGGAGGACAGACATCATGTCCCCAGGCTGGAGGACAGACAGCAGAGGAAACGGAGACATCACAAAGTGAGCAGGTGTGAAATCCTCAGAAAGCAAATTAGTTACTCGTTCACCTCGCTGCAGCTGCTTTTACTTTGACACTCCAGCTTCCTGTTCACCTCACTGCAGCTGCTTTTACTTTGACACTCCAGCTTCCTGTTCACCATACTGCAGCTGCTTTTACTTTGACACTCCAGCTTCCTGTTCACCTCACTGCAGCTGCTTTTACTTTGACACTCCAGCTTCCTGATCACCTCACTCCAGCTGCTTTTACTTTGACACTCCAGCTTCCTGTTCACCTCACTGCAGTTGCTTTTACTTTGACACTCCAGCTTCCTGTTCACTGTGTTTACTTTGAGAAAGTTGCATCCAGAAAAGATTTCTTGGTTGAATGTTCACCTGCTGAAGACTGAACTCTGACCTGCAGTTTATCAGGTAAACAAAATAACGAATATTTAAAAACATGAAACAAGATAATATTAAATAAAACATCAAGAACATAAATTTAGTCAAATAATGTTAAATAAAATTGAAAATATTTTAAAACAAAAAACTAGTACAATAATATTAAATACAAAATTTAAAAAAACAAGATTATTAAATTAATATTAAAATGAAATAGAGAATATTTAAAACAAATTATAAAACTATTAAATAACAAAAAATATTGTAAAATAATAGTATTTAAAATGATTTAAAAACATGTATTATTCTAAACTAATAAAACAAACACTTTTACTGTCTATGATCATAAGAATAGATAAATATTAATTTAATATAAAAATAAAAACCGCACATCTGATTGTTTCTCCCACAATGCACTGCACTGTTATTGTTGGTCCAACATGGCGGCTGCTGGCTGCGTCTTCCTCAGAACCCTGACCCGGTCCGGACCCAGCAAGGTGTGCCTGAACCGTTTCATTACCCCGGTGTGCATCTTTCTGATCACTGCGATTTATCGGTGATGTAGCAGGCGCGTGAGGGTGACCGGGCAGCACGTGCAGACTGGTTAAAGCTGCGGGTCTCCATCAGCTCCTCTGCCCGGGCTGCTGCCTCCGCCTCCGCCTCCACCTCCACCTCCACCCGAACCCCGGAATCAAACCGTCCACCGAACTCCGTTCAAATATCTGCCGGTTAACGTCGCTGTGCTCCTCGGCGGGAAAGTGTCTCCTGCTAAGTTCAGTTCGCGATGTTTTCTGAGGCTGAGCATTCAAACCGTCGGTTCTGCTCTGAACGTGAAACCGGTCGATGTTCGGACGCTCTTACCACAGACTGTTCATATGAACCACGTTGTATTAGCCACGAAATACGACAACTTTAAATTCACAGATATTTGAATGGACTCTGGTGCGACAGAAGTCCTCCTCGCAGCTCTGCCGGATCAGTAGATGATTAATTGAAACTTGATTGTTTTTGTTTGTTTTCTTGTTTCTATTTTGTCCTCACAAATATAATTCCCATCTTTATTTGTCATAATTTACAAAGTACGTTGGAGCGTGTAAATACCAACATGTATGTAGAGTGAGACATGTAAGACATACATACACACATCCACCTCCATCAAGATGTGTTTTATAAACTCGTCTTCGTCTCAGGACGTGGACAGTTTACGGTCTGTCTCTTGTGTGGCAGCCGTCTCCGTCCTGTCCGGTGGTCTGCAGGGACTTCCTGTCCGTGGTGGACCTGCAGCGGTACACCAGAGACCAGGGCTCCCCGGTCTACTTCCCCCAGGCCGTCCTCACCGGTCAGAGACACACTTGGACATGAGGGGACAGACTGCTGTCCATTGGTCTGTTTGTTGTTGTTGACCTGTTGGCCATCTCCAGGTGACGACCTGTATGACGTCACGCTGACAGATGGGGACTGCCGGCTGCGGGTGACTCTGGATCCGGGTCTGAACCGGCTGGTGGAGCAGGGCGTCCTGTGGCCCGGGTCCACGCTGAGGAACGCCACCTTCGGCGCCGCCATGACCGCGCAGCTCCCAGACGGCCCTGGGGACAGAGACAGGTGAGGACCGGCGAGGACAGGTGAGCGAGGAGTCTGTGATGTCATCAGACGGGCTGACTGTCTCCTCCTCCTGCAGCTACAGACTGCTGAGCCTGGAGGTCCAAGAAGCAGCGCCAGGGGCCGCCGGGGGCAGGAGGTCTGACACCTGGGACTCTCTGCCCTGGTTCAGATCCTTGGAGCCGACAGGTAAGAGGGCGGGGACTGTCAGAGCAGCAGAACGGTGTGTGAGCAGCTCCTGCCTGCAGTGCATCATGGGTAATCAGTCAAACGTCACTGATCACTGAGACACTGAAGGAAACTTAAAATCAGACAGATTCTCAGGCAGCTTCTGAACTGTGTTTCTCTGGAGCTTTATTCTGAAAGGACCTCACAAATGATACAAACAGGAAGTGGAAGTGGATTCTGAACATGCTGTGAATCTCCTCTCTGAGTGACTGACTTCCTGTTGTTGATTGATGTATTGATCCGGTAGGTCCTCTGAGAGCCAATCGGAGTGTGTTCCTCCCGCTGTGGAACAATGTGGACTCCAGTGGGGAAGTGTGGAGGGAAGCTCCGCCCACTGAGGAGGAGGAGGAGGAGGGAGGTACCTTCCTCCCCATCACGGCCTAAAGATCAGTAGACAACAAATTTAACAAAATAAAAGGGAACGTGTTGGAAGCTTTTATTTTGAATGTGTGTTGTCAGGACGACGGCCTGCCGTCACCGTGTCGGACCTGCGGGACTCCTTCATGTCTGGTTGCCGTGACGTCACCAGGGGCACCGTGCATCGTCAGCTCATAGTCCGCGTCGTCAATAAGTCCCACCTGATGTATTTTGGGAGGACGGACAAGAACTGTGAGTGTCCATATAAGGTCAGTGAACGCATCATCAGTCTGTGGACAACAAATGATGCTAGAAAAACAAACGGACAGTGAAGAACCCGCCCTGTCTGTCTGTCTCTGTCTCTCTCTGTCTCTGTCTCTGTCTGTCTGTCTCTGTCTCTCTCTCTCTGTCTGTCTGTCTCTCTCTCTGTCTCTGTCTGTCTCGCTCTCTCTGTCTCTCTGTCTGTCTGTCTGTCTCTCCCTCTGTCTCTCTCTGTCTCTCTGTCTGTCTCTCTGTCTCTTGTCTGTCTGTCTCTCTCTCTCTCTCTCTCTGTCTGTCTCTCTGTCTCTTGTCTGTCTCTCTCTCTGTCTCTGTCTGTCTCTCTCTCTCTCTCTCTCTCTCTGTCTGTCTCTCCGTCTGTCTCCGTCCAGGTGGTGTTGGAGGTGTGTGACTGGACAGGAAGTGTGTGTGCGGTGTTCTGGAACAGTGTGTGTGTCAACTGGTATCGCCGTCTGAAGCCCGGTGACATCATCAGCCTGAGACGCTACCGGGTGAAACAGCATTACCAGGCGAGGCCAGATGACATAGGTACCCAGCTGATCAACCACCTGTTGTGTTCACCTGAGCTGGTTTATGGACCGACTCATCACTCTGTCTTTTGTCCAGAGATCAGCGTGAACAGCAGAAATCCTGCTGCACAGATACGTCTTCTCCCAGAATCCTCTGTTTCTCCTGAGCATGTACCACCTGGACCCACCTACAGCTTCTCCAGCAGGTAAGGGTCTTCATCATCCAAAGGGTCTTCATCATCCAAAGGGTCTTCATCATCCAAAGGGTCTTCATCATCCAAAGGGTCTTCATTATCCAAAGGGTCTTCATAATCCAAAGGGTCTTCATCATCCAGAGGGTCTTCATCATCCAGAGGGTCTTCATTATCCAAAGGGTCTTCATCATCCAAAGGGTCTTCATCATCCAAAGGGTCTTCATCATCCAGAGGGTCTTCATAATCCAAAGGGTCTTCATCATCCAAAGGGTCTTCATCATCCAGAGGGTCTTCATTATCCAAAGGGTCTTCATAATCCAAAGGGTCTTCATTATCCAAAGGGTCTTCATAATCCAAAGGGTCTTCATCATCCAGAGGGTCTTCATCATCCAGAGGGTCTTCATAATCCAAAGGGTCTTCATAATCCAGAAGGGTCTTCATAATCCAAAGGGTCTTCATTATCCAAAGGGTCTTCATAATCCAAAGGGTCTTCATCATCCAAAGGGTCTTCATCATCCAGAGGGTCTTCATCATCCAAAGGGTCTTCATCATCCAAAGGGTCTTCATCATCCAGAGGGTCTTCATAATCCAAAGGGTCTTCATCATCCAAAGGGTCTTCATCATCCAGAGGGTCTTCATCATCCAGAGGGTCTTCATAATCCAAAGGGTCTTCATAATCCAAAGGGTCTTCATAATCCAAAGGGTCTTCATCATCCAGAGGGTCTTCATAATCCAAAGGGTCTTCATAATCCAGACGGGTCTTCATCATCCAGAGGGTCTTCATTATCCAAAGGGTCTTCATAATCCAAAGGGTCTTCATAATCCAAAGGGTCTTCATTATCCAAAGGGTCTTCATTATCCAAAGGGTCTTCATAATCCAAAGGGTCTTCATAATCCAGAAGGGTCTTCATCATCCAAAGGGTCTTCATTATCCAAAGGGTCTTCATAATCCAAAGGGTCTTCATCATCCAGAGGGTCTTCATTATCCAAAGGGTCTTCATAATCCAAAGGGTCTTCATTATCCAAAGGATCTTCATAATCCAAAGGGTCTTCATCATCCAGAGGGTCTTCATTATCCAAAGGGTCTTCATAATCCAAAGGGTCTTCATCATCCAAAGGGTCTTCATCATCCAAAGGGTCTTCATAATCCAGAAGGGTCTTCATCTCTCTCCCTACTCTCTTTCTCTCTCTCGCTCTCTCTCAGTAAGGAGCTCCTCGACCATCGTCATGACGCTGTGTGTGATGTCATCGGCCTGCTGACATTCTCGGGACGATCGGAGCGAATCAGGAGTAAAGGCGACGGTTACCACGGTAACCTTATATATTGATCATGAAATGGTTTGTTGGTTCTTTTTTTAACATCAAGTAATCTGCTTGTGTCTTTAAACTGGCAGATGGCAGAGGGGCGGAGCTTCTGGAGTATCGCTGGCTGCAATTGGAGGACGGAACCAGTGATCAGCCAATCATGGTGAAGCTCTTCCCCACATCCCAACCTGAAACCCACATTAAGCTCCTCCCACGTGAGTCACACCAATAAACAAACTGCTCATGTTTGAATATTAACAAGCGCCTGCTTGAATATTAACATGCGCATGTTTCAGTATTAACGAGCGCATGTTTGAATATTAACGAGCGCCTGTTTGAATATTAACGAGCGCATGTTTGAATATTAACGAGCGCCTGTTTGAATATTAACGAGCGCATGTTTGAATATTAACGAGCGCCTGTTTCAATATTAACGAGCGCCTGTTTCAATATTAACATGCGCATGTTTGAATATTAACGAGCACCTGTTTGAATATTAAGAAGCGCCTGTTTGAATATTAACGAGCGCATGTTTGAATATTAAGAAGCGCCTGTTTGAATATTAACGAGCACCTGTTTGAATATTAAGAAGCGCCTGTTTGAATATTAACGAGCGCATGTTTGAATATTAACGAGCACCTGTTTGAATATTAAGAAGCGCCTGTTTGAATATTAACGAGCGCCTGTTTCAATATTAACATGCGCATGTTTGAATATTAACGAGCACCTGTTTGAATATTAAGAAGCGCCTGTTTGAATATTAACGAGCGCATGTTTGAATATTAACGAGCGCCTGTTTCAATATTAACGAGCGCCTGTTTCAATATTAACATGCGCATGTTTGAATATTAACGAGCACCTGTTTGAATATTAAGAAGCGCCTGTTTGAATATTAACGAGCGCATGTTTGAATATTAACAAGCGCGTTTCAATATTAACGAACGCATGTTTGAATATTAACATGCGCATGTTTGAATATTAACGAGCGCCTGTTTCAATATTAACATGCGCATGTTTGAATATTAACGAGCACCTGTTTGAATATTAACACGCACATGTTTGAATATTAACGAGCGCCTGTTTGAATATTAACGAGCACCTGTTTGAATATTAACGAGCACCTGTTTGAATATTAAGAAGCGCCTGTTTGAATATTAACAGGTGCATGTTTGAATATTAGCGAGCGCCTGTTTGAATATTAACATGCACATGTTTGAATATTAACGAGCACCTGTTTGAATATTAACGAGCACCTGTTTGAATATTAAGAAGCGCCTGTTTGAATATTAACAGGTGCATGTTTCAATATAAACGAGCGCCTGTTTGAAAATTAACATGCGCATGTTTCAATATTAACGAGCACCTGTTTCAATATTAACAGGTGCATGTTTCAGTATTAACGAGCGCCTGTTTGAATATTAAGAAGCGCCTGTTTGAATATTAACGAGCGCCTGTTTGAATATTAACATGCGCATGCTTGAATATTAACGAGAGCCTGTTTCAATATTAACGAGCGCCTGTTTCAATATTAACGAGCGCCTGTTTGCTATATATTTATATATTAGATAGATAATTACTTTATTAATCCCACAAGGGGAAATGTTTTCGCTACGTTAACGAGGCGTCCGTCTGCAGTGTCGGTGGTTGTTTGTACCAGACTGAAGCTGATCAGAGCTGCAGATCAAAGCCCCGCCTCCTTCCACCTGACAAACACTACATACACACAGGTGTACTGCACAGGTATGTCAGCAGCATTTCCTCCCTCTGACCCCCCCACTGCTTGCCAGTGTGCTTCACTGTTCTCTCTCCTGATTGGTCGGCCGGCAGGACTGGGGCACCACTCGGAGATGAGCTACCGTAAGCTCCGCCCCGTGCGACAGTTCCTGCAGTGGCTGAGGAGCCAGGATGACGGACAGGTGCTGGGCAGGGCTCTGATTGGAGGTTTCTTGATCCACCCGCCTCCTCCCGTCTCTTTGGAGACGTTCATGAAGGACCGGAGAGGTCAGCTGACGGGGACCTGAGGTCTGGAGTCTGTTACCTGAAACAGCCAATGAGAACAGTCGATGTCGTTACAGGTGAGCCGGGTTTCCTGCGAGGGGCGGAGCTAAAGAGGGAGCTGGAGAGGCTCTATTACCGGGAGCGACGCAGCTTCTGCATCCAGGCAACCATTACCATGGTGACCTACAGCCTCAAAGGAGAGGTAACCACACACACACCCACCTTTATGTTATTTAGATTTAAATGTGTGTTTGTATAAAAGTGACCAATTAAAAACAAGCCTGAATGCAGATGCCCATATATGGTACATCCTGCTCCTCCTCCTCCGATCAGTCAGGTGACCTGACGCCTCCTCATGTCTCCTGCAGGAGGAGCACTGTTTGTTCTGGACAGACCAAGCTTCATCTCTCTGCTCCTCCTCCTCCCTCCCGCTCCTCTCCCCTCACCCTTCCTCTTCCCTCTGCTCCTCCTCCCTCCTGCTCCCTTCCCCTCATTGGTTCCGACGTCATCCCTCCCCCTTCCCTGCCCCTCCTCCCCCGTCCTCCCTCTGCTCTGCCTCCTCTTCCCCCCTCCGGCCACCCTCCACCCTTCATTGGTTCAGACCTCCCCTCACCTCCTCCTCCTCGGCCGTCGGTCGGTCAACGCCTCCCTCTGTGGACCTCGGACCGCGGTGAGATTTCACGATCCATTGTTAGATTACTGAGCACGCTCAGAGTGTGACCTGTGCATCGACTTCCTGTTTCAGCAGGAAGTCGTGCAAGAGGAAGCAGCCGCCGCCTGAGAGTCCAAAGAAGAGGTCAGTGACCAAAGAACGTCTCCTGTCCGATCCGTCCGTCCACCAGTCAGAGCGCAGACAGTGACATCACTCTGCTGTCAATCAAACTGTCAGTTACAGAAGCTCAGGAGGCCCATTTTGTTTTCTGTGTCCAGACATCCGTCAGTCACGCTGCAGCCGGACCAGAACCACGACACCGGTGGGTCTGAGACGGGAAACAACACCTGTCAATCAAACAAGTTTGTCTTCACCTCCACCAAGGAGGACGTGTTTTCTCTTCGTTCGTTTGTTTGTTTGTCAGAAGGATGTCATAAAAACTAGCGGCACAATTTTCCTGAAACTTGGTAGAATAAATAAACCCACCTCACAGATGACCTCTGACCTCAGGGTCCCCACATGTGATGTAAGCCCACCGTGTGTCTGCAGTGATTCTGTTCGAGGCCTCGATGGAGTTTCTAGTAAACAACAATGATGACGACGACGATGATGATGAAGACACCTCGTCCTTCGTCACCGCCCCCCTCCTGCCTGCTTGCCCGCCCGTCACCGTGGAGACGTTGCCAATGCGTTACGACCACGCCCGCAAGGAGGAGCAGGCGGCCGCCGTGGCGATGGGAGGGAGGGAGGCACCTGGGAGGTCTGACTCCGCCCACGAGAGCTACTACACACTGAGGCTGAGAGGTACACACACACATCTGCAAAGATTTGATGAAGGATAAGCCCCGCCCTCTTTAGGAGGCGGGGCAGAAACAGATGTTTGATCAACAACTGAATCAACGTCCGTCTCCTTTCAGCGCTGTCGGACGGTGTCTCCGTCCACGCCGTCTTCCTCCCCTCCTCCCCCCCACTCCTCCCTCACGCTAACACCTGGACCTCCATCTTATCACACGGAGCCTTCTCCTCACACACACCTCCACCCTCACCAGGTCAGTACACACACACACACACACACACACACACACACACACACACACACACACACACACACACACACACACACACACACACACACACACACACACACACACACACACATCAGGTCAGTACACACACTCTCTCACTCACCCTCTACAAATGTCTCTCTGATAGCTGATCTCATCTCCGTGGCCGGCCAGCTGTCCAATCAGAGGCTGGTGTGCGTGCTGGAGGCGTGTCACCTGGGCGGAGCCTCCACTGAAGTGGTTCTGAGTCGAGCGTTTCATCTGAGTGACTGATGGTTCTGTTGAACTACTTCCTGTCTGGATGTTGGGAGTTATTTTGAACTTGAAACTGTTCCGTTCGCAGTTCTTTGCTGTTTTATTGGAACTCTTTACAAACTACAGTGTAATTCATTTTTATGTAAAGAACAGCGTGTGTTTAATGACACGCGTGTTGCAGGGCTCATGTACCGAAGGATGGCCGCCGGTATCAGTTCAGATCGGCACACAGCTTCTCGGAGGTGTTTTGTTTGTAGCAGCGTAGCGTTAGCAACCAGTCCAATGACATGAAGAGGTCAAAGGTCGTCGCTGGTTCAGGGGTCAAAGCTTTCATATGGGTTGAATAAAAGGCAACTGGATGTTCTGGTCCACGGGGAGTTGTGGGGACCTTGGTGCTATTCCTGCTTCACGGCTCCCCGTCGTGATGAAAGCTGCGTTCTGCTGCTCCAGCTGGAACGGCTGGTTGTCGTGGACGTTGTGTTCCTGTTCCTCTGAACTGTTCCTGAATAAACGCCATCTGCTGAGTTTCTGTCGTCTCTCACCTTCATGGAAACTCTCCTCTAAACCAGCTGTAGTTTTACCACGAGGACATCTTCCTGTGCGGCGCTGCATTACCGCGGCGCCCCACCAGGCGTCGCTAACGGTGACTCAGAGTGGTTAAATAGATAAATAGTTCCTGAACGTATCACGGTGACGAACACGGAGGATCAACGACCTTCATGAGGAAGAATTCGGAGTCTCTTCATCACCACGGCAACGTGACCGCAGGTACGTCAACATCTGTGATGTCACCGTGGAAACCTGATTAAACCAACATTAATAATCAGCCTCGTTCTTTGCATCAGATTTTAGGACAAATGTTTGGAGAATAAAATCTTCAACACGACGCTCATGTTGCCATGTTGGAGAAGGCTGTTGCCATGGCGACACGGTTCAGGTGGTTCAGTTAGCGTTCTCCTCAGAAGGTCCAACAGAACTCGGTGTTGACAGTCTGACTCTGAAAACCCAGCTGGTCTCTCCTGACCTGACGATCCTTCTTCGGTCTTGGACAGTGAAGCTCCGCCCCTCTTGAAACGTGATGTCATCATCCTCGCCGGCTCGTCGCTTCATCGGCGGAGACTTTCTGAACATTTTGAGGGTCTCTGATGACCGTTTACAGACACGTTAAAACCAGGAAGGACTCTGCGATGGAAATCACTGCATGGGCTCAGGAACACTCGGCGGTCTCTGTTTGTTTTAAACAAACAGACTGTTTCTCTGCTCCGGTTTCAGATTTCCACAGTGACATCACAGATGTTGACGTACCTGCGGTCACGTTGCCGTGGTGATGAAGAGACTGAATTCTTCCTCATGGAGGTCGTTGATCCTCCGTATTCGTCACCGTGATGCGTTCAGGAACTCTCTGAACTGAATCGAGTGTCGTACACACACACACCCACACACAGCAGACGGACCAGTTGAGTTGTCATCACACTGTTTAATGAGCTCATCCCCGCTGGCTGTGTTTCTGGCAGATGTAGCGCAGCCTGGTGGAGCAGTGCAGGTCATTGAGCCGCCCGTCGTGATGCAGGTGAGCGCAGTCCTCGTCTCCGGGCCCGAGGCCATGTCTGGTCCAGGCGTCGGGCTGTCCGGGTAACCAGCGCCTGGTAACCATAGAAACGCACAGGTAAACCATCAACGCACTCCATGACGACAAGTCCTGACAATCCTAAAATGTCCCTGCAGACACGTCCGCTTTGGAAAAGGTCCACACAGTTCTGGACCCACCGACCGGGACCACAGACAGACAGACAGACAGACAGACAGAGGCTGTGTCTCAGCCCACCTCCGGTTCATGACGTACGGCGTCCGGTTGACCCACTCCCACTTCCCCGTCCTCTCATCAGTCAGACCCACCCAGTAGAAGGTACCCGTGGTATGATGGATCACAAAGTCCTGGTCCAGAGAGACAGGACGAGGAGGACAGATGGGACAGACAGACAGACAGGAAGTCAGTACTGGTCACCATGTTGTAGACCAGCTGGGCGACCCGTGGGACGGACAGACAGACAGACGGGTTGTCTCACCCACTCCTCGTCCGTCACCATGATCACCAGGTGAGCCTCGTGGCCGTTGCACCAGTCTCTGGCGTCGTTCCAGGCCAAAGGCGTCCGGCTGAAGAAGTAACAGCTGGAGCCAAAACTGTCCCAACCGATAGAACAGCAGCCGTCCACCGAAGAGCCTGACGGACAGAGAGACAGACAGACACGGACAGAGAGAGAGACAGAGACGGACAGAGATATGTACAGGTCAGTGGACGCAGACAGACAGACAGACAGACGGGAATATCTGTTAGACAGCTCCGTGAGTCTGGACGCACAGCTGACTGTTGGACCAGAGGAACATCAGAGGCTGGTTTAGAACTGGTTTAGATTTGGTTTAGGACTTGTTTTAGACCTGGTTTAGGACTGGTTTTAGATCTGGTTTAGACCTGGTTTAGGACTCGTTTTAAACCTGTTTTAGATCTGGTTTTAGATCTGGTTTCGGACTATTTTAGACCTGGTTTGGATCTGGTTTTAGACTTGGTTTAGATCTGGTTTAGGACTGGTTTTAGATCTGATTTTAGATGTGGTTTAGATCTGGTTGAGATCTGTTTTAGACCTGGTTTCAGACCTGGTTTAGATCTGTTTTTTGACCTGGGTTAGATCTGGTTTAGGACTGATTTTAGACCTGGTTTAGATCTGGTTTTAGATCTGGTTTAGATCTGTTTTTAGATGTTTTAGACCTGGTTTAGATCTGGTTTAGACCTGCGTTAGATCTGGTTTACAACTGTTTTTATACCTGGTTTAGATCTGGTTTGGGACTATTTTAGACCTGGTTTAGGACTGGTTTTAAACCTGGTTTAGATCTGGTTTAGATCTGTTTTAGGACTGGTTTTAGGCCTGGTTTAGACCTATGTTTAGGACTGGTTTTAGACCTGGGTTAGATCTGGCTTAGGACTGGTTTTAGACCTGGTTTAGGACTGGTTTTAGACCTGGTTTAGGACTGGTTTTAGATGTGGTTTAGATCTGTTTTAGACCTGGTTTTAGACCTGGGTTAGATCGGGTTTAGGACTAGTTTTAGACCTGGGTTAGATCTGGTTTACAACTGTTTTTATACCTGGTTTAGAGCTGATTTGGGACTATTTTAGACCTGGTTTAGATCTGGTTTAGGACTGGTTTTAAACCTGGTTTAGACCTATGTTTAGGACTGGTTTTAGACCTGGGTTAGATTTGGTTTAGGACTTGTTTTAGACCTGGTTTAGGACTCGTTTTAAACCTGTTTTAGATCTGGTTTTAGACTGGTTTAGATCTGGTTTTGGACTATTTTAGACCTGGTTTGGATCTGGTTTTAGACTTGGTTTAGATCTGGTTTAGGACTGGTTTTAGATGTGGTTTAGATCTGGTTGAGATCTGTTTTAGACCTGGTTTCAGACCTGGTTTAGATCTGTTTTTTGACCTGGTTTTCGACCTGGGTTAGATCTGGTTTAGGACTGATTTTAGACCTGGTTTAGATCTGGTTTAGACCTGCGTTAGATCTGGTTTACAAATGTTTTTATACCTGGTTTAGATCTGGTTTGGGACTATTTTAGACCTGGTTTAGATCTGGTTTAGGACTGGTTTTAAACCTGGTTTAGATCTGGTTTAGATCTGTTTTAGGACTGGTTTTAGACCTGGTTTAGACCTATGTTTAGGACTGGGGTTAGATCTGGCTTAGGACTGGTTTTAGACCTGGTTTAGGACTGGTTTTTAGATCTGGTTTTAGATGTGGTTTAGATGTGGTTTAGACCTGGTTTTAGACCTGAGTTAGATCTGGTTTAGGACTGGTTTTAGACCTGGGTTAGATCTGGTTTACAACTGTTTTTGTACCTGGTTTAGATCTGGTTTGGGACTATTTTAGATCTGGTTTAGGACTGGTTTTAGACCTGGGTTAGATCTGGTTTAGGACTGGTTTTAGACCTGGTTTAAATCTGGTTTAGATCTGGTTTAGACCTGGTTTAGATCTGGTTTAGGACTGGTTTTAGACCTGTATA
>NW_027211000.1:125000-135000 GCF_029030835.1 Brachyistius frenatus | reverse complement strand
GTGTGTGTGTGTGTGTGTGTGTGTGTGTGTGTGTGTGTGTGTGTGTGTGTGTGTGTGTGTGTGTGTGTGTGTGTGTGTGTGTGTGTGTGTGTGTGTGTGTGTGTGTGTGTGTGTGTGTGTGTGTGTGTGTGTGTGTGTGTGTGTGTGTGTGTGTGTGTGTGTGTGTGTGTGTGTGTGTGTGTGTGTGTGTGTGTGTGTGTGTGTGTGTGTGTGTGTGTGTGTGTGTGTGTGTGTGTGTGTGTGTGTGTGTGTGTGTGTGTGTGTGTGTGTGTGTGTGTGTGTGTGTGTGTGTGTGTGTGTGTGTGTGTGTGTGTGTGTGTGTGTGTGTGTGTGTGTGTGTGTGTGTGTGTGTGTGTGTGTGTGTGTGTGTGTGTGTGTGTGTGTGTGTGTGTGTGTGTGTGTGTGTGTGTGTGTGTGTGTGTGTGTGTGTGTGTGTGTGTGTGTGTGTGTGTGTGTGTGTGTGTGTGTGTGTGTGTGTGTGTGTGTGTGTGTGTGTGTGTGTGTGTGTGTGTGTGTGTGTGTGTGTGTGTGTGTGTGTGTGTGTGTGTGTGTGTGTGTGTGTGTGTGTGTGTGTGTGTGTGTGTGTGTGTGTGTGTGTGTGTGTGTGTGTGTGTGTGTGTGTGTGTGTGTGTGTGTGTGTGTGTGTGTGTGTGTGTGTGTGTGTGTGTGTGTGTGTGTGTGTGTGTGTGTGTGTGTGTGTGTGTGTGTGTGTGTGTGTGTGTGTGTGTGTGTGTGTGTGTGTGTGTGTGTGTGTGTGTGTGTGTGTGTGTGTGTGTGTGTGTGTGTGTGTGTGTGTGTGTGTGTGTGTGTGTGTGTGTGTGTGTGTGTGTGTGTGTGTGTGTGTGTGTGTGTGTGTGTGTGTGTGTGTGTGTGTGTGTGTGTGTGTGTGTGTGTGTGTGTGTGTGTGTGTGTGTGTGTGTGTGTGTGTGTGTGTGTGTGTGTGTGTGTGTGTGTGTGTGTGTGTGTGTGTGTGTGTGTGTGTGTGTGTGTGTGTGTGTGTGTGTGTGTGTGTGTGTGTGTGTGTGTGTGTGTGTGTGTGTGTGTGTGTGTGTGTGTGTGTGTGTGTGTGTGTGTGTGTGTGTGTGTGTGTGTGTGTGTGTGTGTGTGTGTGTGTGTGTGTGTGTGTGTGTGTGTGTGTGTGTGTGTGTGTGTGTGTGTGTGTGTGTGTGTGTGTGTGTGTGTGTGTGTGTGTGTGTGTGTGTGTGTGTGTGTGTGTGTGTGTGTGTGTGTGTGTGTGTGTGTGTGTGTGTGTGTGTGTGTGTGTGTCTGTGTGTGTGTGTGTGTGTGTGTGTGTGTGTGTGTGTGTGTGTGTGTGTGTGTGTGTGTGTGTGTGTGTGTGTGTGTGTGTGTGTGTGTGTGTGTGTGTGTGTGTGTGTGTGTGTGTGTGTGTGTGTGTGTGTGTGTGTGTGTGTGTGTGTGTGTGTGTGTGTGTGTGTGTGTGTGTGTGTGTGTGTGTGTGTGTGTGTGTGTGTGTGTGTGTGTGTGTGTGTGTGTGTGTGTGTGTGTGTGTGTGTGTGTGTGTGTGTGTGTGTGTGTGTGTGTGTGTGTGTGTGTGTGTGTGTGTGTGTGTGTGTGTGTGTGTGTGTGTGTGTGTGTGTGTGTGTGTGTGTGTGTGTGTGTGTGTGTGTGTGTGTGTGTGTGTGTGTGTGTGTGTGTGTGTGTGTGTGTGTGTGTGTGTGTGTGTGTGTGTGTGTGTGTGTGTGTGTGTGTGTGTGTGTGTGTGTGTGTGTGTGTGTGTGTGTGTGTGTGTGTGTGTGTGTGTGTGTGTGTGTGTGTGTGTGTGTGTGTGTGTGTGTGTGTGTGTGTGTGTGTGTGTGTGTGTGTGTGTGTGTGTGTGTGTGTGTGTGTGTGTGTGTGTGTGTGTGTGTGTGTGTGTGTGTGTGTGTGTGTGTGTGTGTGTGTGTGTGGTGTGTGTGTGTGTGTGTGTGTGTGTGTGTGTGTGTGTGTGTGTGTGTGTGTGTGTGTGTGTGTGTGTGTGTGTGTGTGTGTGTGTGTGTGTGTGTGTGTGTGTGTGTGTGTGTGTGTGTGTGTGTGTGTGTGTGTGTGTGTGTGTGTGTGTGTGTGTGTGTGTGTGTGTGTGTGTGTGTGTGTGTGTGTGTGTGTGTGTGTGTGTGTGTGTGTGTGTGTGTGTGTGTGTGTGTGTGTGTGTGTGTGTGTGTGTGTGTGTGTGTGTGTGTGTGTGTGTGTGTGTGTGTGTGTGTGTGTGTGTGTGTGTGTGTGTGTGTGTGTGTGTGTGTGTGTGTGTGTGTGTGTGTGTGTGTGTGTGTGTGTGTGTGTGTGTGTGTGTGTGTGTGTGTGTGTGTGTGTGTGTGTGTGTGTGTGTGTGTGTGTGTGTGTGTGTGTGTGTGTGTGTGTGTGTGTGTGTGTGTGTGTGTGTGTGTGTGTGTGTGTGTGTGTGTGTGTGTGTGTGTGTGTGTGTGTGTGTGTGTGTGTGTGTGTGTGTGTGTGTGTGTGTGTGTGTGTGTGTGTGTGTGTGTGTGTGTGTGTGTGTGTGTGTGTGTGTGTGTGTGTGTGTGTGTGTGTGTGTGTGTGTGTGTGTGTGTGTGTGTGTGTGTGTGTGTGTGTGTGTGTGTGTGTGTGTGTGTGTGTGTGTGTGTGTGTGTGTGTGTGTGTGTGTGTGTGTGTGTGTGTGTGTGTGTGTGTGTGTGTGTGTGTGTGTGTGTGTGTGTGTGTGTGTGTGTGTGTGTGTGTGTGTGTGTGTGTGTGTGTGTGTGTGTGTGTGTGTGTGTGTGTGTGTGTGTGTGTGTGTGTGTGTGTGTGTGTGTGTGTGTGTGTGTGTGTGTGTGTGTGTGTGTGTGTGTGTGTGTGTGTGTGTGTGTGTGTGTGTGTGTGTGTGTGTGTGTGTGTGTGTGTGTGTGTGTGTGTGTGTGTGTGTGTGTGTGTGTGTGTGTGTGTGCTCACTGCTCGCTGCCAGCAGGATGATGAGAACCAGGAGGACTGCAGCCACGAGAGCAGGAAGCAGCCAGTGTCTGAACCTGGAGACACCTGAGGGTGAGACAGGTGGCGTCTCTGACAGGAGACAGACAGAGAGACAGACAGGAGGACAGAGAGAGAGAGAGAGAGAGAGAGAGAGAGAGAGAGAGAGAGAGAGACAGGAGGACAGACAGACAGACAGAAAGACAAAGACAGAGAGAGACAAACAGGAGGACAGACAGTTAATCCCTGACAGACAGACTCCGTGTCATGTGGGCGGGGACAGGTACCTTTGATCCAGAGGACACTACGGTCCAGCTCCTTCTCATACTGGTAGTCAGTTGTCATGGCGATACTGGACTGAAACAGTAAATGAAGAGATGTGATATTAAATGTTGACACTCATCATTAATATTAATATTATTAATATTCATAATCTGTGATTAAACAACGAATCTGTTAAATCATCGCTGAAGAAAACCTTCCTCACCTCTTCTCAGTCTCTGCTCCCTCGCTCTCTGGCCCGTTTCATTTCTTTAGCTCCGCCTCCTCCACCCATCGACAAACTGTCCACTCAGCACTTTATTGATATCTCTGGATCCTGTCCAGCGTGTCTTAACGTCTCAAACATTCACAGGAAGTCACTGAGAACTTCCCTGTTTCTCCCAAAGAGGAACTGAAGCTCCGCCCACACTTCCTCAAACCAAACCCACAAGCTGAACCTTTCACCCGCAGCTCCGCCTCCGGACCTACAGACCTCCATACCTCAGGACCTCCAGACCTCTGGACCTCCAGATCTCCAGACCTCTGGACCTCCATACCTCAGGACCTCTGGACCTCCAGATCTCCAGACCTCTGGACCTCCATACCTCTGGACCTCCAGACCTCTGGACCTCAGGACCTCCATACCTCAGGACCTCTGGACCTCCAGACCTCTGGACCTCCAGATCTCCAGACCTCTGGACCTCCATACCTCAGGACCTCCAGACCTCCATACCTCAGGACCTCAGGACCTCTGGACCTCCATACCTCAGGACCTCCAGACCTCTGGACCTCCGGACCTCAGGACCTCCATACCTCAGGACCTCCAGACCTCAGGACCTCCATACCTCAGGACCTCTGGACCTCCAGATCTCAGGACTTCCGGACCTCAGGACCTCCAGACATCCGCACCTCAGGACCTCCATACCTCAGGACCTCCGGAGACCACAAGGACCACGAACCAACCATTTATAGGGCGGCACGGTGGTGCAGTGGTTAGCACCGTCGCCTCACAGCAAAAAAGGTTCCGGGTTCGAATCCGGTCCTGGGCCTTTCTGTGCGGAGTTTGCATGTTCTCCCTGTGCTTGCGTGGGTTCTCTCCGGGTTCTCCGGCTTCCTCCCATCATCCAAAAACATGCACCTCAGGTCAGGTTACCTGGCGCCGCGCTAGTGGCAGCCTGCTGCAGCAGCTCCCCCCTGAGAGCCCCCCTGCTGTCGTGAAGACATTTCCCCTCAGGGATTAATAAAGTGAAATAAAAAAAATTATCCTTTCAGTCAATGATCTCATCACTTTTAATATTCAGACTTTGAGATAAAATTCAGACACAGAACATTTTAATCAGTTTAATAAATTAGGTTCTGGCATCGTCACGGCGACATCGTGACCTTGGGTTCGACGATGACATCACAGGTCATCCCTCTGTGAGGTCGTCGTTGAAGTGGAGGAGGAGGGGGGGGCTGAAAAGGTCGCGGTCGAGGCCCAGCTGCTCGAGCTCACCGTCGTCGTCGGTAACGCGGTTGTCGCTGAGCGTGCTGCTCATGTCCAGACGCTCCCCGCGGTGTTTCCAGGTGTAGCTGTGGGCGTGGCCGTTGAAGCTCAGGTAACGCTGGAGGATCTCATCCAGAGTCTCCTCCGAACACACCTGAGGAACCCGGACGTCATGAAACCCTCAGAACACGAGCAGCTGGTTCTGTGTTCGAAATGAACACGAACTCCATTTGAAGTGTCCGGTGGACTCCGTTACCCAGAATGCAGCTGGGGGGACGCTCTCACCTGCAGCCGCTGCTCCTGCGACGTCAGCGTGTTGATGACTCGGATCCACCTGGTCTTCGCAGACAGCAGGCCCACCTCGTAGCGCCCGTCCCTCCACCAGGGCTCGCCGCTGACGCCGGCCCAGTCAGAGCGAGGGCCGGCGGGGGGGATGTGCACGAAGCGCCCCCTGGGGGTGAAGTACCTCACACAGCTGGTCACGGGGTCCACGAACTTCACCACCTGAGGACGGAGTTCATGTTTCTGAAGCATCAGGATGAAAAATATAATAATAATTATAATAATCAGATTTACATTATATTAATATTAATAATAATAATAATCAGATATCTGGTACTTCCACTGCAGCAGACATTTTACATGTGATGGGTTTCCTAAATTCATATTTGCCCCGCCCCCAGGGGCAGAGCTGCTCTCTGATTGGCTCGTTTGTTGAACTGGAGCTCACGTCTTTGGTTTCAGGGTCGAACCAACAGCTGATGTCTTTCCCTGCAGACTCCATGATGGGCAGCAGCAGCACGTCACCTGCATCATCACCATCATCATCACCATCTTCATCACCATCTTTTCTGTCATCATATTTCTGATATTAGTTTCAGTTCAGAAACGGCTCACCTTCGTAGCGGCTCATCAGCGGGCTCAGGTCGCACACTTTGCCCAGGAAGGAGACCCACAGGTCGGCCGCGGTGTTGTGAGCAGCCACCTCGGAGGGCGTGAAGAACTTCGGCCGGTTCATCACTGGAGGATTAACGGCGGGAATCACCGGTTATAAAGCAGCCAGACGATCCCGTCTCAGTGTTTACACGTTACTTTGGCAACGGGGAGCGGGGGGCGGGGCTTCCGACTTTAAAAAGGCTCGAAGATCAAATTCATTTCCGATAAATATATTTCTATTTATTTATTTATATCTCAAGGACGAATCGATGAATAATTTCTCACATTATGGACACAAATAATTTAATTTATTTCTGTTTAAATCTAAACGTGTGATTTTAAACCTCTAACACTCACTTCAAGGTTGGAGATATATTTCTGAATGTTGTTTATTTATTTTAATTGCAATAAATGAAAAAACAAAACAAAACACCATTACGTGCAAATATTACTCTCAAATGTGAATATTTCTGTTGGGAAACTCAACATTTGTTTGTTTTAGTCGTTGAGGAAAATAAATCCGTCTGAATGTGATGTTCGACTATTTAATCGGATATTAAATGAAATGGTGATCACAGTATTGATGATGGAGATAATCGCTTCAGTTCTTCTGACCCGAGTGGCTGAAGTTTCCAGGATGTGAAAATAATCACAATAATAATAATAATATACAGTAATAATAATACTAATAGAGATATAATGTGTTCTACTGTAGGTTTGATAAGACATTTCACACCTCACCTACCGGACATGACCTCCCCCTCCCCTCTCTCTCCCCTCTCTCCCTCCCCCTCTCCCCCCCCCCCCCCCCTCAGGAATGTCTCAGACGTGGCAAACACTCACTTTCTCCATTTTCTCCAACTTTCTGCGGCTCTTCACTCACAGCCGCCTCATTTCCATTTGTCCGCTTCTGATTGGCTCGCGTGGAGCCGCTGCTGCGCACTGATTGCTCGGCTTCTCCGTCTATCAAACATGTTGCGCCTCTGATTGGGTGGAGGCCCCGATCACAGCCCCGATAGCTTTTTTTCTTTCCTCTTTTGTGTTGACATGTATTCATTCCATCGCGATAGCTGGGGCAGTCTCGCGGGATTTCCGGAGCTGATGGAGTGAAGACGCTGGTAACGAGCGGTGAATGTGACGGTTTACAGCGTGAACGGAGCCGTTAGTTAAACAGCCGCCATGTCGTCTTCCTCTCGTCTTCTCTGCTTCATGGCCGTCGCCTTCTTCCAGAGCTCCGTGCGGGCCGAGCAGCGGAGGCTCTCTCCAGGTAAGGCCGCCCCGCAGGCTGCTCTGGCCGGCCAGGCGGACCGTCATGACCCGCTGGAGCTGCGCGGCTCTTTTATTCACGTTTCAGAAGCAACAAACAACATGAAGTGACTGAGTTCATCAAGTTTGACCTGTCAGGAGACTCCAACTTTATAACTTCAGAACTTTATAACTTTGAAATGAGCCTGGAGGCTTAATTTAACGGCGATTCAAAAGTTAAAATAGTCGAATATTTCTTATTTCTTGTTTTTTCTTCGACCCTGCTGTTGATGTGAGGTGGAACAGAGTGATGACATCATCAGCTGATCAGAACCAGGAGAATCACTTCCATTGATCTGTTTAGACCCAACAGAGACTCAGTTCATCATCTCGTTGCTCCTCCCCCTCACCCCCTCACCTCCTCACCCCCTCACCTCCTCACCTCCTCACCTCCTCACCCCTCACCTCCTCACCCCCTCACCCCCTCACCTCCTCACCCCCTCACCTCCTCACCTTTCCTCTGAGGAATCCCACTCTCCGAGTTCCTTGAAAGCCTACGAGGAGGAGGAGGAGGAGGAAGAAGAGACCTGACCTGTGATGTCACTGCTTCAGGTCCCAGCTTGTTATTGAGGCCTTGTCAATCACTTTTACTGAGACTTGTTGCAAACAGCTGCAAACAGCTGCAGGGCCGGAGGAGAGCAGTGCAGCGTCATGCAGGCCGACGTGACATCATCGTTATCGGTCACTCACAGTATGATGTCATCACTGATCAACTGATGCCTGTGTGTGTGTTTTATAGAAAATCTGCTGGTGATCACCGCGGCAACCGAGGAGACGGACGGCTTTAACCGCTTCATGAGGACGGCCAGAGAGTTCAACTACACTGTGAAGGTAACACACACACACACACACACACACACACATACACACACACACACACACAGGAACACAGATGGTGATGTGATGATGGTGGTGATGATGATGATGGTTCTGATGATGATGATGATGGTTCTGATGATGGTGCAGGTGCTGGGTTTGGGTGAGGAGTGGAGGGGGGGTGATGTGGCCCGTACGGTGGGTGGAGGTCAGAAGGTCCGATGGTTGAAGAAGGAGCTGCTGAAACTTTCTGAGAAGAAGGACACGGTCGTCATGTTCGTGGACAGGTAACACGTGTGTGTGTGTGTGTGTGTGTGTGTGTGTGTGTGTGTGTGTGTGTGTGTGTGTGTTATCGTTCTCATCAGCTGTCCTCCTTTCTTTTCATCATCAGTACTCCTCCTCTTCTCCTCTTCAGTCTCACTTTTCCTCCTGTTGTTGTTCTTTGTTCAGAAACCTGACTCACCTGTTCACCTGTTGTCAGTAGACCAGTCCAGTAACCCCGCCCCCTCCCCAGCTCTGCAGTCCTGTCACCTTGTAACTCCGCCCCCTCTGACTCTCTGCAGTTACGATGTGATCTTTGCGTCGGGTCCTGACGAGCTGCTCTCCAGGTTTTCTCGTCTGGGTCACCGCGTGATTTTCTCAGCCGAAGGTTTCTGCTGGCCCGACCAGAGGCTGGCGTCCAAGTACCCCGAGGTGCATTCTGGGAAACGCTACCTCAACTCAGGAGGTGAGTGGCTGAAAGACGTCAGCTGACCTCCACCAGGTTTTTACTGTCTGACAGTTTATCAGAGTGTGTGTGTGTGTGTGTGTGTGTGTGTGTGTGTGTGTGTGTGTGTGTGTGTGTGTGTGTGTGTGTGTGTGTCAGGGTTCATCGGCTTCGCCTCGGACCTCAGTGCGATCGTGCAGCAGTGGAAGTTCAAGGACAACGACGACGACCAGCTGTTCTACAGCAGGATCTACCTGGACAAGACACAGAGGGTAAATCTGTCACAACGACCGGTTCACCAGGAACCGGACTCCGCCCTCCTGTGTTCTTCTCCTGCTATCTGAAGTTTGACGTTCTCCCTGAACAGGAACTTCAGGAACTCATATTTAATATAAAACAGCTCAAACACAATAAATCAAGTGTTGAAATGAGACATTTTATTGTTTGATGTAAAATATCTGCTCACTTTGAGTTTGGCAGCAACGCGTCTCCAAAAAGTTGTGTAACGCTAAAAAAACACGTGGTGGAGCATCTCATGACTAATTATGTTACCATGGCAACAGATCCCTAACATGATTGGCTATAAAAAGATGATTTCAGAGAGGCGGAGTCTCTCAGCAGAGGTTCACCACTGTGTGAAAGAGTGTGTGGACATCAGCGCATGGGCTCAGGAACAGAAAACGGAGCACGGTTATGAATGCAGGTCAAAACTACCATATAAACCAGATAAGAACATGATCCAGAGTCCTGTATCAGGCAGGAATGGGACCACATTTCACTTTCTAAACTCCAACTGGTCTCCTCAGTTCCCAACCGTTCTGTTTTACACAACTAAACATGATGATGTCGTTTATCTCCACAGACCAAGTTCAATATGAGCCTGGATCATCGCTCCAGAATCTTCCAGAACCTCAACGGAGCTGTCGGTGAGACCCCTTGTTCTTTAGCAGCTGGTCCTCTGTAGAACCGAGAACCCTGTAGACCCGGTTCCCCGCCACAACCTAGAACCATTTAGACCTGGTTCCCCTCTAGAACCCTATAGATCCAGTTCCCCTGTAGAACCTAGAACTCTGTAGACCAGGGGTGTCAAACTCATTTTAGTTAAGGGGCCACATACTGCCTACTTTGATCTCAAGTGGTCCAGACCAGTAAAATCATAGAATAATAACGACAATATTTCTCTGTTTAAATCATTGGTGAAGGTTTTTGGATGATAAACCCTGTTTTAAGGTCTTTCTACAATAAACTAGAAACATAAAGACCAAAAACTCAGACATCAGGCCACTGTTTATCTGCCCCGGCTCTCCTCTGCAGATTCCCTCACAGCGAGCGCTTCTTCCTCCGGAGCAGACGTCGCATTTACGCTGTTTTTGAAGCAATTACTGGATCCATTAAAAAAATAACAAAACGTTTGTACTCATAAACCTCCATATTCTCATAGAAATGCAATTTATGTCTTTCTGTAATTTTCACACTTAGCAAAGTCATCCGGTGGGCCGAGCTGGACCCCCTGGCGGGCCAGATGCGGCCGGGCTGTATGTTTGACACCCCTGCTGTAGACCCAGTTCCCCTCT
>NW_027211000.1:82500-120000 GCF_029030835.1 Brachyistius frenatus | reverse complement strand
AATTATTTTGATTTTTATGTTTGGAAAATTCAAATTATTTTCGGAAACTAGTTAAAAACGTATTTTCAGCTTCTTTTGATCAGCGGTTTCTCCTGCTGAGGTCGGAATCATTTCACCACCAGGGGGCAACAGACAGGAGAAACGCGCTCAGATAAACGCCGCGGAGGTTCCCTTGCGGGTTGCCGTAGCGAAAACCACAGCAGTGAAAGGTCCCAACAGAAACACAGACTTCGTGTTTTCCTGGACGGAACGAGCCGTTGGAGGAAAAACGCGTTTTGTCTGCTTTGGTTTGGACCCGTGCGGCCGCTGTACAGACAACCCAAGACAACATGGTGCTGGAGAAGAAAAGCTCCGGTGAGTTTCGTTCATTTTAACCGAATTATTGGAGAAGCCGTGTTTGCTTCAGGTCACCGAAGTCTCCAGATTATTAAGTGAAGAAGGGTTAGAGTTACGTTAGGGTTAGGTTAGGTTAGAGTTAGGTTAGGTTAGAGTTACGTTAGGGTTAGGTTAGAGTTAGGTTAGGTTAGAGTTAGGTTAGGTTAGAGTTAGAGTTAGGGTTAGGTTAGAGTTAGGTTAGGTTAGAGTTAGAGTTACGTTAGGGTTAGGTTAGGTTAGGTTAGAGTTAGGTTAGGTTAGAGTTACGTTAGGGTTAGGTTAGGTTAGGTTAGGGTTTAGGGTTGTGAACCCGCTTTTGGCGCCGGTTTTTATTGTCCGAGCTCGTGCGGTCAACGGAGGAAACAACCCAGATGTCTCATGAATGTTGTTTTTAATATCAGAGTTACATGGTGCTAATTTAAATATAGCTGCAGACTATTCGGCATTGAAATGTTGAGCACAAATAGAACACTTATTTAATAAACCCGAATTTGAGAAGAAGGATGACGGTTTATTTCAGCTGGATGGACTCTGGATGTTTCCCTGAACTATGGGATGTTAGCGGCTCCAGCGGGCGGCCGAATTCAACTTTACTTCCAGACGAGTCTTGAAGAATGTTTAAGGTTGTTTTAGACCAGAAGTAAACACTAGAGGAATGTTAAATTGCCAGTTTTTATAGTGGACTTTGGTGCGAGTCGAAGGCAACATTCAAAACTACAAATACAGGAAAACAGACTGATGGAAAAGCCTGTCTGTCTGTCTGTCCCTCTACATGTCTGTCTGTCCGTCCCTCTGCCTGTCTGTCTGTCCCTCTACATGTATGTCTGTCTGTCCCTCTACCTGTCTGTCTGTCCCTCTACATGTCTGTTCCTGTATCTGTCTGTCTGTCCGTCCCTCTGCCTGTCTGTCCCCCTCTACCTGTCTGTCTGTCCCTCTACATGTCTGTTCCTGTATCTGTCTGTCTGTCCGTCCCTCTGCCTGTCTGTCCCCCTCTACCTGTCTGTTCCTGTATCTGTCTGTCTGTCTGTCTGTCTGTCCGTCCCTCTGCCTGTCTGTCCCTCTACCTGTCTGTTCCTGTATCTGTCTGTCTGTCCCTCTACCTGTCTGTCTGTCCCTGTATCTGTCTGTCTGCCTGTCTGTCCCTCTACCTGTCTGTCTGTATCTGTCTGTCTGTCCGTCCGTCTGCCTGTCTGTTCCTGTACCTGTCTGTCTGTCTGTCTGTCCCTCTACCTGTCTGTCTGTCCCTCTACCTGTCTGTGTCAGCCCGGGTGGAGGCTGGCCAGCGCCGGGTTCTGGACGAGGCGACCCGTCAGAGGAGACTGACCCGTCAGCTGGAGGCTCTGGAGAAAGACAACTTCCAGGTGAGACACATCGTCTCTGATTGGCTCTTTACTGGAAGTAGAAGCTGCTTCCTGTTTATTATTATTGTTGTTGTTGTGTGTTTCCAGGACGACCCTCTGTCCTCCCTCCCTCCCCCAGGTCCTACTGCCCGCTTACCAGCTTTCAATGAGACAGAAGAACCAGGTAAGACAGACAGGCAGGTCGTGTCCATCCGTGTCCTCGTGTGTTGGACAGTTGAGCATTCAGTTTCTTCTTCTTGTGTTGTTCTGTGCATCCAGAGAAGAAGAGGAGGAAGACGAGGGGCGACCACTTCAAGCAGCGCTTCAGGAAGAACTTCACCACACTGCTGGAGGAGGAGGTGAGTCCCTGCTGCTCTCTCATTGGCCGAGAGCCAGCTGTCAGTTGACCCCTCCTCTCCTCTCTAATTGGTAGAACCTGTCGGACAAGGCGGAGCCAAACTACCTGTCGGCGGCGGCCCCGCCCTCCTCGCTGCCCCCCCGTCACTTCTGCTGTGTCTGCGGCTTCCCGTCACACTACACCTGTACCACCTGTGGGGGGCGCTACTGCAGCAGCAGGTGTCTGTGTACGCACAGGGAGACCAGGTACACACACACACACACACACACACACACACACACACACACATTCAGAGCCAGGAAACTGTTGCTGAAAACAACCTGCCAAAATAAGAGTTTGGAGTTTTATCCAATCAGAGCTCGGATCTCCTGTGTGTCTGCAGGTGTTTGAAGTGGACCCTCTAACGGACTCGTCCCCATGGTGACAGAGGCGTGGCTTGCTGTTCTGAACATTTTCACAGACTGAGTTCTGACAACCATCAGTGATGTCATCAACCATAAGTGATGTCATCGTTGGTTTGTGAACGTTATGAATCCTCCAGTTCAGATTCTGTCCGTCACCATCTTGTTAGTTCGGAGCGGTTCGGAGCAGGAAGTGACCATATTTGGACGAGATGAGGGAGGAGCCAGCGGTGGATCTGACCGATCTGATCGGAAACCCGACGATACTACGTCCCGCCCACCGATAGCTGTAACCTGACTGCACCGCAGGCCTGTCAATCAAACAGACACGCCCCCAAAAACAGGTCTTCTTGAATCTTCTTTTCTAATGAATGAGGGATTATTTCCAGATGGACCTCCAGAAAACTAAGAAGAAGGAGTGACTTTAGCTAACAACACCGAGATAACTGATGGACACATTTTATTCACTTTGGATTTGATGAGAGAAGTTGAATGGGAGTCTATGGAGCCGGAGGCTTTTTGGAGCCGACCTCTAGTGGCACTCGCTGGTATTGCAGCTGAAGACACTTCTGGATCAGAACCATTTTACAGACCTGAAGCTACGAACTCTTTTAGAAACAGTCTGAGGTTCTGACCTGTGTGACCTCAGCGGTGATGTCACGGCAGGCTCAGGGACCCTCAGACCTTCTGTCTCCTGATGTTCCAGATGTTCTTCAGAGTTTCATTAAATGTTCTTCATTCATGTTTTAAATGATCTCGTTGTCTATTTATTATTTTTACCCAACTTTAATGACTACAGAAGCTACGAACACTTCTATATTCAGTCTGTGGCTGCAATCAATAAATCAGAGCTTAGTGAAGGGGGCGTGGCCTGTCCAGGGGTTAAATGATTCAAAGTGTCTTTGTCTGTCTCAGTGTGAGGACCAGTTTTGGTTAAAACCATACTAATGAGGACATTCAGGTCCTCAAGACTTTAAAGTACTGTTCCAGGGTCCAGACCCGGTTCCAGGATCAGGTTTAGGTTCAGGTGAGGGGCGGGGCAACAAGTGTCCTTACAACTACAGAAAGATTGTGTGTTTGTTACTTGTTGGGACAAAAATCTAATTTCAATGTTTGAGTCAGCAGGAAATGTATGTGTAGTGGGGGGAGGGGGGTTGAAAGTCCAGCTGACTCCTGGTATCCATGGTAACTGTCATAAAATAGTAAATAATTAATGTAGACTTTTGAGTCGTGTATTTCACATGGATGAAGTTTTCCCTTCACACACACACAGTAACACACAATAACACAGTAACACACAGTAACACACAATAACACACACAGTAACACACAATAACACACAGTAACACACACACAGTAACACACGATAACACACAATAACACACAGTAACACAATAACACACACAGTAACACACGATAACACACACAGTAACACACAATAACACACACAGTAACACACGATAACACACACAGTAACACATGATAACACACACAGTAACACACAATAACACACAGTAACACACACAGTAACACATGATAACACACAGTAACACACAATAACACACAGTAACACACACAGTAACACATGATAACACACACAGTAACACACAATAACACACACAGTAACACACAATAACACACAGTAACACACACAGTAACACATGATAACACACAGTAACACACAGTAACACATGATAACACACACAGTAACACACAATAACACACACAGTAACACATGATAACACACACAGTAACACATGATAACACACAGTAACACACAGTAACACACAGTAACACACAATAACACACAGTAACACACACAGTAACACATGATAACACACAATAACACACACAGTAACACACAATAACACAGTAACACACACAGTAACACACGATAACACACAATAACACACAGTAACACACACACACAGTAACACACACACTCTCAGGGAGGAGGAGCTGCTCTCACTTCGTCCCGTCAGCAGGACGTCGTCTCACCGCGACCAGCTGAGGAGCTCCACAGTGAGTACAGACAGGGTCTCTGGGGGGTCGGGGTCTGGACTCTGGTTCTGTACTGATCCGCTCCGGTCATGTGACATCTGACCTGTGACATCATCACTTCATCAGGTTGTTTCCACTGAAGTCCTGTTCGTTCATACGAGTTTTTGAAAGCTCCTCCCACCGCCGACGGTCATCATGAAGTCTTCATCAACACCTTCATCATCACCACCGGTGACCTCCGTGACCTCCGTGACTCGGCTCCTCCCCTCTTCGTCTCCTCGTCTGTCTCTGCAGACTCCGGAGCTGCAAGCAGAGTTTCTGAGAGGTGAGAGTCTGTCTCATCAGGACCGGTCCTGGTCCTGAAGCCACATATCTACCTGTCCTCCTCATACTCGTCTTCCTCTCTGCAGAGTGTCGGAACAAACTTCAATCTCCTAGTGACCTCAGTGACTCCAGCCCCTCCCCTTCTTCCCCCCTCAGCCCCTCCTCTTCCACTTCTTCATCAACCTGCAGCAGCAGACAAGGTGAGTTTTAACCTGGTGAACCTCTGTAATGCTGGGAACGGCTCCCCCTGCTGGACAGGAAACAGGAAGTTCACAGTGAACTGTTACTGTTTTATCGACTCAACATTTAAAAATGTGTTTGTTTTGTCTGCGTTCAGCTCGTCTGTCCCTGTCTAACCCTGAACTCCTCTCGGAGCTCCGGGAGTCCAGGACACGCCCCCTCCGACATGTCCCCGCCCACAACGGACTGACCACCGTGTTCTCTGGACGAGGACGAGCTCGAGGAAACGGGTCCGAAACGCTTCACACTGTTTGTCCACACGGAGCTATAGAAAACAGACTTCACTGAAGTTAGCTTCTGATTGGTAGCTTCAGGGAACGTTGAGGGAACGTTAAGGGAAATGTTGAGGGAACGTTGAGGGAACTGTTGAGGGAACATTAAGGGGAACATTGAGGGAAATGTTGAGGGAACGTTGAGGGAACGTTAAGGGAAATGTTGAGGGAACGTTGAGGGAATGTTGAGGGAACGTTGAGGGAAATGTTGAGGGAACGTTGAGGGAATGTTGAGGGAACGTTGAGGGAAATGTTGAGGGAACGTTAAGGGGAACGTTGAGGGAACGTTAAGGGAAACGTTGAGGGAACGTTGAGGGAACGTTAAGGGAACGTTGAGGGAACGTTAAGGGAAATGTTGAGGGAACGTTGAGGGAATGTTGAGGGAACGTTGAGGGAAATGTTGAGGGAACGTGAAGGAAATGTTAAGGGAACGTTAAGGGGAACTTGAAGGTAACGATTAGGGAACATTAAGGGGAACGTTAAGGGAGCTTAACTTAAGTTAAATCAGTTCCCTGGACGGGATTTTACACTCAAAATAAAATGTATTTTTCTCTTCCAGACATCTGACTCTGCCCCCTCCGTGAAGCCAGCCAATCAGAGGATTTCACCCTGAAGTTGAGAGCGGGACTTCGACCTGCCGGACATCACGGGCTCCACATGAATTATTTTCCACATCAGGAAGTCTGAAACTGGACATTTCTTTCAACAGTAAACAGATTGTTCACCAAGCCCCGCCCCCTCACGTGCCTTCTTATTCCCATCCGTAAACAGTTCATGGTAACTTTAACGAGTTGTTTGAGCTAACGTTAGCGTCCCCACTCGGCTGAACACTTTCTGCTATTTCTCGCTGACTTGTTTCAAAGAAGACTCGTTAAAGGGCCTCGTGATGTCCCGCTAGCAGTCTGACGCTAACGGCAGCAGCAGATATTCCTCGTCCGTGTCTGAGACATTTAAATAAAGTTTGAAATGTGGCTGCTGTTTCTTTCATCTTCACCAAGAAAAAAAACATTAAACTTGACGCACCCGAATTTATTGATGTTGTTCGTTTCTGTTGATGTGACATCACATACAGGGGGCGGGATTTGTGAACTGGCCGTTATCTCGTGGACATTTACATTTTTTATTTTTTTCTATTGATATTTGATTTGTAAAACTTTATGATTGTGTCAAAAGAACAAAAGCAACAAGAGAAGAAGAAAAAATGCGACTGAAAGAGGAAGTGACTGAGGAACTAAAATAAGAGCATCAGATAACGGGAACCCTCCAGAGATATGTAAACCTGCACGTTCATCTATCAAAGCATGTTAGATGTCAAGTACATGGAGCTAACGTGGTTGAACACTAGCAGGAACATTTAGGTAGGTAGGTATTTACTTTATAGAGGGTGGACTGATCAATCAGTTTCATTGATTAGTTCAGTAGGAAGTGACTTTTCTCCACCGGAGAACCAGCCTGTTACTGTGTTGTTTCCCGCCTGACCTCCAGGGGGCGCCAACTGAAACCAAAACGGAAGTAGAGTCAACCGGATGTCTCGTTGTTTGATCGTGATCTCGGCAGGCGGCGGGACAGCGGTGTTGTTGCCTTAGCTGACGCGCTTCTTTCTCCGTTTTGAACCGGCGGAGTTTCAGGTAAAAGTCTCACCGTAAACTTAATGCCGGTGTCCGTTTACTGCGAGACTAGAGGATGACGTCAGGTGACGCCAAAACACGCGCTGTGCATTTGTCAGCAGGCTAGCTCAGATGCTAATTAGCCACAGTAATGCCAACTGCTAACAGCAGCTAACTGTAACTTAAAGTCATCAAGTCTGAAACTGGAGCAGAAGGAGGTGGAGGAGGAGGAGGTGGAGGAGGAGGAGGAGGAGGAGGAAGGTTTTCCAGCTGCTTGTCTGGTTCTCGTGTCCGGAGTGTAGACGATCAGTAGTTAGGTTAGGTAGGATTAGGTTAGGTAGGGGTTAGGTTAGGTTAGGTAGGGTTAGGTATGGTTTGGTTAGGTAGGATTAGGTTAGGTAGGGTTAGGTTAGGTATGGTTAGGTAGGGTTTGGTTAGGTAGGATTAGGTTAGGTAGGGGTAGGTTAGGTAGCGTTTGGTTAGGTAGGATTAGGTTAGGTAGGGTTAGGTTAGGTAGGATTAGGTTAGGTAGGGTTAGGTAGGGGTAGGTTAGGTAGCGTTTGGTTAGGTATGGTTAGGTAGGGTTTGGTTAGGTAGGATTAGGTTAGGTAGGGTTAGGTTAGGTAGGGGTAGGTTAGGTAGCGTTTGGTTAGGTAGGATTAGGTTAGGTAGGGTTAGGTAGGGTTTGGTTATGTAGGATTAGGTTAGGTTTGGTTAGGTAGGGTTAGGTTAGGTAGGGTTAGGTAGGGTTAGGTTTGGTTAGGTAGGGTTAGGTTAGGTTTGGTTAGGTAGGGTTAGGTAGGGTTCGGTTAGGGTTAGGTTAGGTAGGGTTTGGTTAGGTTAGGTAGTTACTTTATTTAGTGCGTGTTTCCTGTTTCTGTGACTCTAGTGATGTGTACCAAACGCTCCATCGAGTGGAACCTTAATTTATGGAGGAACGTTTTCATTCATGAGGATCGAAACCTCTTAAAGCTTCCTGTGATGTCATCACGAAGTGACGATGATGATCAATAACTCCGGAGCGTCGTGACGTTCACGACAACGTTGGTTTGCTTTTAGACCAATGGGAGACAGCGATGACGAGTTCGACCGGAGGAGGCGGGACAAGTTCAGGAGAGAGAGGAGCGACATGGAGCGGTCGAGGGAGCGCGAGGAGAGGAGGAGGGACGACTGGCCGGACAGGTGAGTAATGAAGGTCCAGGTGTGTTACTGTGGTGTGTTACTGTAGTGTGTTACTGTGGTGTGTTACTGTGGTGTGTTACTGTAGTGTGTTACTGTAGTGTGTTACTGTGGCGTGTTACTGTGGCGTGTTACTGTAGCGTGTTACTGTGGCGTGTTACTGTGGCGTGTTACTGTGGTGTGTTACTGTAGTGTGTTACTGTGGCGTGTTACTGCGGCGTGTTACTGTAGCGTGTTACTGTGGCGTGTTACTGTGGCGTGTTACTGTGGCGTGTTACTGTAGCGTGTTACTGTGGCGTGTTACTGTAGCGTGTTACTGTGGCGTGTTACTGTAGCGTGTTACTGTGGCGTGTTACTGTGGCGTGTTACTGTAGCGTGTTACTGTGGCGTGTTACTGTGGCGTGTTACTGTGGTGTGTTACTGTAGCGTGTTACTGTGGTGTGTTACTGTGGTGTGTTACTGGGGCGTGTTACTGTGGGGTGTTACTGGGGCGTGTTACTGGGGCGTGTTACTGTGGCTTGTTGCTGTGGCGTGTTGCTGTGGCGTGTTACTGTAGCGTGTTACTGTGGCGTGTTACTGTGGCGTGTTACTGTAGCGTGTTACTGTGGCGTGTTACTGTGGCGTGTTACTGTAGCGTGTTACTGTGGCGTGTTACTGTGGCGTGTTACTGTGGCGTGTTACTGTAGCGTGTTACTGTGGCGTGTTACTGTAGCGTGTTACTGTGGCGTGTTACTGTGGCGTGTTACTGTGGCGTGTTACTGTAGCGTGTTACTGTGGCGTCTTACTGCGGGGTGTTACTGCGGGGTGTTACTGTAGCGTGTCACTGTGGCGTGTCACTGTGGCGTGTTACTGTAGCGTGTTACTGTAGCGTGTTACTGTGGGGTGTTACTGTAGCGTGTTACTGTGGGGTGTTACTGTGGTGTGTTACTGTGGCGTGTTACTGTGGTGTGTTACTGTAGTGTGTTACTGTGGTGTGTTACTGTAGCGTGTTACTGTGGCGTGTTACTGTGGCGTGTTACTGTGGCGTCTTAATGTGGCGTGTTACTGTGGGGTGTTACTGTAGCGTGTCACTGTAGCGTGTCACTGGCGTGTCACTGGGGCGTGTTACTGGGGCGTGTTACTGGGGCGTGTTACTGGGGCTTGTTGCTGTAGCGTGTTACTGTGGCATGTTACTGTGGCGTGTTACTGTAGTGTGTTACTGTAGCGTGTTACTGTAGCGTGTTACTGTGGTGTGTTACTATAGCATGTTACTGTAGCGTGTTACTGTAGCGTGTTACTGTGGTGTGTTACTATAGCGTGTTACTGTAGCATGTTACTGTGGTGTGTTACTGTAGTGTGTTACTGTAGCGTGTTACTGTAGTGTGTTACTGTCGCGTGTTACTGTGGCGTGTTACTGTAGCGTGTTACTGTACTGTGTTACTGTGGTGTGTTACTGTAGCGTGTTACTGTGGCGTGTTACTGTGGTGTGTTACTGTAGCGTGTTACTGTGGTGTGTTACTGTAGCGTGTTACTGTAGTGTGTTACTGTGGTGTGTTACTATAGCATGTTACTGTAGCGTGTTACTGTGGTGTTTTACTATAGCGTGTTACTGTAGCATGTTACTGTGGTCTGTTACTGTAGTGTGTTACTGCGGTGTGTTACTGTAGCGTGTTACTGTAGTGTGTTACTGTGGCGTGTTACTGTAGCGTGTTACTTTGGTGTGTTACTGTAGCGTGTTACTGTGATGTGTTATGTTAGCGTGTTACTTTGGTGTGTTACTGTAGTGTGTTACTGTGATGTGTTATGTTAGCGTGTTACTTTGGTGTGTTACTGTAGCGTGTTACTGTGATGTGTTATGTTAGCGTGTTACTGTGGCGTATGACAGACATGTGCCCCTTTTCCAGGGACTGGGAGCGCGGCAGGGAGAGGAGGCGGGACTACGATCGAGGTCGCAGAGAGCGCTTCTCTCCTCCGCGACACATCAGCCCGCAGCACAAGCGCATGAGGAGAGACTGGTGAGTGTATCTTAGTGCGTCTTAGCGTGTCTTAGTGTCTTAGCGTGTCCACGTGGAACTCTGTGTTCAGACTCACTGACTGCCGTGTCCTCCAGGGACGACCACCGGGGGGAGCCGTACCGCTACGACATGCCGTATGGAGGAGGGGCTCCGTTTCCAGGGGCGGGGCCTCAGGGCTGGCACCCCGACTTCCCCCATCTTCACCCTCACCATGGAGGTCACCCACTGCAGGGCAGGTGAGCTCACATACCTGTTTGCCCCCTGGTGGTGAACACACGTACTGAAGTATCATCTTCCATCATCAGTATTAGTGAACGTTCTGAACTGAAGCTTCTGTCTCAGGCTAGGGATGATGGACCCAGACCTCCCTCCTCCTGGACCCCCCACCATGAGGAGCTTTAAGGTGAGTGGATCACCTGATCACTTGATTACATCACCTGATCACATCATCACCTGATTACCTGATTACATCATCACCTGATTACATCATCACCTGATTACATCATCACCTGATTACCTGATTACATCATCACCTGATCACATCATCACCTGATTACCTGATTACATCATCACCTGATCACATCATTACCTGATTACATCATCACTTAATCACATCATCACCTAATTACCTGATCACATGACCCCCTGACCTCCTGTTGTTATTTCTTTGTGTCCCCTGTTGTTGTTTCTTGTTGTTTACTCTGCGGTGGTTGTTGACTGTCCCAGCTTGCTGTGTCCCTACAGGAGTTCCTGTTGAACATGGAGGACAGCGTGGACGAGACGGAGGCAGTGAAGCGCTACAACCAGTACAAACTGGACTTCAGGCGGCAGCAGCTGCAGGACTTCTTCCTGCAGCACAAAGAGCAGGAGTGGTTCCGCTCCAAGTATCACCCCGATGACATCAGCGCCAGGAAGGCGGAGTCTCTGGCCGCCCTCAAAACCCGGCTGGGCGTCTTCCTCTTCCTGCTGGACAACCACTGGTTGGACAACATGTCCCTGGACATGGACCACACCCCCGCCATCATCAAGCTCCTGGATGCAGGTAGGAGAGGGAAGGGGAGGAATGTGGAAGGGGGAGGTAATGGCTGAGAGGGGCTTCTGGGTAATGAAGTTCTTAGACTCTGCTGTGTTCTCCAGCTGTGATCAAGATGGAAGGAGGGACAGACCTGGACCTGCAGGTCCTGGAGGCTCCAGCTGCTCCTGCAGCGGGGGGAGGGGATGCAAGCGACAGAGGGGGGGGGGCGGAGAGAGAGAGTCAGGGGGATCCCAGCGGAGGACAGACTGGCTCCGAGACCACCGTGACTCAGACAGAGGAGACGAGCAGTGGCAGGACGGACGACACCAAACACTTGAAGGTGAGGACTCACAGGCTTTTAGTTCCCTTCACGCTGTCTGAAGGTGGCAACACAGAACCAGAACCAACCTACCAGGAGGAGGGGCTGACCTCTGACCTCCACTAGAGGGAGGACATCATCCTTTTCTGTGTGGAAGATTTTCAAACCGTCACGTGGGGTTATCTTCTCCCCCTCAGGATGGCGAAGACGCCAAGCAGAACGGGAGGGAGGAGGAGGAGGAGGAGAAGAAGAAAAAGAAAAAGAAAAAGAAGAAGAAGAAGAAGAAGAAGAAGAAGAAGAAGAAAGACATAGAGGAGGAGGAGGAGGAGGAGGACGAGGAGGAGGAGGATGTGAAAACGACCAAAAAAGTGAGTTGGGTTTCCGTTGATGCTGACATGCTTCCTCCTGCTGGTGTTTGACCCCGCCTCTTCCTCTCAGGGAAGGAAGAGGAAGCGCAGCGTGTCGGCCGACAGCGGCGAGGGCAGCGCCACCGACTCCGACTCCTCCCACTCTGAGGGAGAGAAGGAGGAGGAGAAGGAGGAAGAGGAGGACGACGGAGGGGACGGTATTCATACATTTCATTCAAAGAGAAGCCTGTAATCAGCATGAAAGTACTGCATGCTGGGAAATATCTAGTACACATGTAGAGTAAAGAGGAGAGGGACACTTTATACTTTTATTCTGAATGTCCTAACTGTTTGTTGTTTGTGTGTCAGAGCGTCGCAAAGAGCGCGAGAAGGAAGCGCCGGCCAAGCCCCGCCCCCTTCACCTCACCACCTCCCTGTTCATCAGGAGCATCCCGCCAGAGGTGTCCAAGGAAGAGATCACAGCGGTGGGAGAAACGCACACACACATGCACGCACGCGCACACATACACACACACACACACACACAACACACACATATACACACACATACAGAAACACAGCTGTCCTCTCACTAACATGACTCCTGTATGTGCAGCTGTGTCGCAGGTACCCGGGCTTCCTGCGGGTGGCGCTGTCAGACCCTCAACCGGAGAGGAGGTGACACTGTTCTTTGTTCGCTGTTCTCTGATGTTCTCTGATGTCTGTTGTTCTCTGTTGTTGTCTGAAGTTGTCTGTTGTTCTTTGACGTTCTCTGTTGTTGTCTGACGTTGTCTGTTGTTCTCTAACGTTCTCTGACGTCCTCTGTTGTTCTTTGATGTTCTCTGACGTTCTGTTGTTCTTTAACGTTCTCTGATGTTCTCTGACGTTCTCTGTTGTTCTCTGACGTCAGACGTTGTCTGTTGTTCTCTGACGTTCTCTGTTGTTCTCTGACATTCTCTGTTGTTCTCTGATGTTCGCTGTTCTTTGCTGTTCTCTATTGTTCTCTGACGTTCTCTGTTGTTCTGTTGTTCTCTGACGTTGTTCTCTGACGTTCTGATGTTCTCTGACGTTCTCTGACGTTCTGTTGTTCTCTGACATTGTCTGACGTTGTCATCTGACGTTGTCATCTGACGTTGTCATCTGACGTTGTCATCTGACGTTGTCATCTGACGTTGTCATCTGACGTTGTCATCTGACGTTGTCATCTGACGTTGTCATCTGACGTTGTCGTCTGACGTTGTCATCTGACGTTGTCATCTGACGTTGTCATCTGACGTTGTCATCTGACGTTGTCATCTGACGTTGTCATCTGACGTTGTCATCTGACGTTGTCATCTGACGTTGTCATCTGACATTCTCTGACATTCTCTGACATTCTCTGACATTCTCTGACATTCTGTTGTTCTTTGACGTTCTCTGATGTTCTCTGTTGTATTTTGACGTTCTGTTGTTCAGACGTTCTCTGTTGTTCTCTGATGTTCTCTGACGTTCTCTGTTCTTTGACGTTCTGTTGTTCACTGACGTTCTCTGTTGTTCTTTGACGTTCTCTGTTGTTCTTTGACTTTCTCTGACATTCTCTGTTGTTCTCTGATGTTCTCTGTTCTTTGCTGTTCTCTATTGTTCTCTGACGTTCTCTGTTGTTCTGTTGTTCTCTGATGTTGTTCTCTGACGTTCTGATGTTCTCTGACGTTCTCTGTTGTTCTCTGACGTTCTCTGTTCTTTGACGTTCTGTTGTTCTCTGACATTGTCTGACATTCTCTGACATTCTGTTGTTCTTTGACGTTCTCTGATGTTCTCTGTTGTACTTTGACGTTCTGTTGTTCAGACGTTCTCTGTTGTTCTCTGATGTTCTCTGACGTTCTCTGTTCTTTGACGTTCTGTTGTTCTTTGACGTTCTCTGTTGTTCTCCGACATTCTTTGATGTTCTCTGACATTCTCTGTTGTTCTCTAACATTCTCTGTTCTTTGACGTTCTCTGACGTTCTCTGTTCTTTGACGTTGTCTGGCGTTCTCTGTTTGTTCTTTGACGTTCTCTGTCCTGACATTCTCTGTTGTTCTTTGACGTTCTGATGTTCTCTGACGTTCTCTGTTGTTGTCTGACATTCTCCGTTGTTCTCTGACGTTCTGTTGTTCTGATATTCTCTGACGTTCTCTTCTCTGATGTTCTCTGTTGTTGTCTGACGTTCTCTGACGTCCTCTGTTGTTCTTTGACGTTCTGTTGTTCTCTGACGTTCTGTGTTGTTCTTTGACGTTCTGTGTTGTTCTTTGACGTTCTGTGTTGTTCTTTGACGTTGTCTGACGTCTGTTTTTCTTTGACGTTCTCTTGTTTTTTGACGTTCTCTGACATTCTTTGTTCTCTGACGTTCTCTGTTCTTTGATGTTCTCTGACGTTCTCTGTTGTTCTTTGACGTTCTTTTGTTCTCTGACGTTCTCTGACGTTATCTGATGTCCTTCAGGTTCTTCAGGCGCTGCTGGGTGACTTTTGACCGCTGTGTGAACATCAAGGAGACGTGTTGGAACCTGCAGAACATCCGGGTAAACACACACAGCAGGGACGGACAGGTGGACGGACAGGTGGACGGACAGGTGACTAACATGTCCACTGCTGTCCTCAGTTGCGGGACTGTGAGCTGTCCCCGGTGGTGAACAGAGATCTGTGCAGGCGCGTGCGCAGCGTCAACGGTCTGACGCACCACCGGCCCGTCGTGAGGAACGACATCCGCCTGTCGGCCCGCCTCGTCCACAGCCTGGACCAGAGGGGGGCGCTGTGGGCCGGACAGGTAGGCCCCGCCCCGCTATTGGCACTACGTTACCCACAACCCCTCAGGGCCACGTCCCTGAGTGTGTGTGTGTATGTCTGTGTGTGTGTGTGTGTGTGTGTGTCTGTGTGTGTGTGTGTGTGTGTGTGTGTGTGTGTGTGTGTGTGTGTGTGTGTGTGTGTGTGTATGTGTGTGTGTGTGTGTGTGTGTGTGTGTGTGTGTGTGTGTGTGTGTGTGTGTGCAGATGGAGACCAACCCCATCCTGAAGAATATCACCGACTACTTGATAGAGGAGGTGAGCGCTGAGGAGGAGGAGCTTACAGGTGCCGCCGGGGGCAACGCTGAGGCAGGGGACGCCAAAGACCCCGCCTCTTCCTCCTCCGAGGTTACCGTGGAGAGGGACGACCAGCTGCTGAAGGTGGGCGGAGCACCGTCTAGTTTTGTTCTGATGGTTGTAGTTTTTATGCGTGTGTGTCCCTGTGTATTGTTGTTTATTATTGTGTGTTGTGTGTCCAGGTGTTGGACCGGCTGCTGCTCTATCTCCGTCTCGTCCACTCGGTGGACTACTATAACTTCTGTGAGTACCCTGCAGAGGACGAGATGCCTCATCGCTGTGGACTGATCCACGTACGAGGACCCCTACCTGTAGCCAGGATCACTGCACCGGAGGGTCAGAACACACACACACACACACACACACACACACACACACACACACACACACACACACACACACACACACACACACACACACACACAGATACACACAGTTACACACACACAGATATACACACAGTTACACACACACAGATATACACACACACACAGATATACGCACGCACACACACACACACATACAGAAACACATGCACACACACAGGGGTACACACACACAGAGGTACACACACAGATAGACACACACAGATACACACACACGCACACATAAACACAGACACACACACACACACACACACACACACACACACACACAGATACACACACACCCACAGATACACACACACACACACACAGATACACACACACACACACACACAGATACACACAGTTACACACACACAGATATACACACAGTTACACACACACAGATATACACACACACACACAGATACACACAGTTACACACACACACACAGATATACGCACGCACACACACACACACATACAGAAACACATGCACACACACAGGGGTACACACACACAGAGGTACACACACAGATAGACACACACACACACACGCACACATACACACACACACACACACACACACACACACAGATACACACACACCCACAGATACACACACACACACACACACATAAACACACACAGACAGATACACACACACACACACATACACACACACACAGATACAGATACACACAGTTACACAAACACACACACACACACACACAGATATACACACGCACGCACACACACACACATATATACACATACACACACACACACACAGATACACACAAAACAGACACAGATATACACACACACCCACAGATACACACACACACACACACAGATATACACACACACGCACACACACACATACATATATACACATACACACACACACAGATACACACACAGCCACCCACAGAAATACGCACACAGTTACACAAACACACACACACACATACAGAAACACATGCACACACACAGGGATACACACACGCACACAAACACATGTACAGACAGTGATTGGTTGTGACAGTGTACTTCCTGTTCCTGTGGGTGTGCCGCGGCGCTGCGCTCTGATTGGACAGTGAGTGAACACCAGAGGATGTGTGAGGAGCGTCTGTCTCCTCTGATCTGTCCGTCTGAGACGCTGAGTGAAGAAGACGCTGCAAGGCTGGGGAGGAAGGACCCGGAGCAGGAGGTGAGACACCTGTCTGTCTGTCTGTCAGTAACCTGTCTGTCTCTCCCCGTCTGTGTCAGTAACCTGTCTGTCTCTCCCCGTCTGTGTCAGTAACCTGTCTGTCTCTCCCCCGTCTGTATCAGTAACCTGTCTGTCTCTCCCCATCTGTGTCAGTAACCTGTCTGTCTCTCCCCGTCTGTGTCAGTAACCTGTCTGTCTCTCCCCTGTCTGTGTCAGTAACCTGTCTGTCTCTCCCCCGTCTGTGTCAGTAACCTGTCTGTCTCTCCCCCATCTGCGTCCAGGTGGAGACGTTCCTGTCGTCCAACACTCAGGAGCTCAGTAAGGACAAGTGGCTCTGTCCTCTGAGTGGGAAGAAGTTCAAGGTGAGTCCGTCTTCGTGTGCTGCTGTCCCCGGCTGACTGGTTACCGTGGTAACACCCTCTGTTGTCGTCGTCCAGGCTCCCGAGTTCGTGCGTAAACACATCCTGAACAAACACGCCGACAAGGTCGCCGCCGTCAGACAGGAAGTGGGATTCTTTAACAACTTCCTGCTGGATGCCAAAAGACCTGCCCTACCTGAGAACAAGCCCCTCCCACCGCCGGCACAAGGTTCTACCTCTCACATCACAGCTGAACGTGCTGTCGAAAGGCATTGTGGGAAACGGAGTCTGACGTTGTCTCCTCCCCTTTCAGCCGCTCCTCCTACTCTCACAGGGTTTCCTGCTCAGTCGCCGCAGCAGCAAAGCCTTCTGGGATATCCTCCTGGAGTCAGACCGCCCATGCCCGGTTTCCCCGGTAACACACCTGATATATGACACTCTGACTGATTGAGTGACACATGGAGAGAGAGCAGCTGATGGACACATTCACTGATGAATATGAATTGATTGACAGATAAATTGATAAGTGATTAGCTGTGTGTCTGTGTGTGTTAAAGGTGGGGGACCTCCCCTCCCTCCAAACCAGTTTGGGGTGGGACGTGGTTCCTATGACAACTTCAGAGGTCCTTCAGGAGGCGGCGGCTTTCCTGGGAAACAGAGAAACAGCAGGTAGAGACACGATGACATCACATGGACAGACGTATTGATTATATACCGATCACAAACTGATCGTATGGGTGTGTGTGTGTGTGTGTGTGTGTGTGTGTGTGTGTGTGTGTGTGTGTGTGTGTGTGTGTGTGTGTGTGTGTGTGTGTGTGTGTGTGTGTGTGTGTGTGTGTGTGTGTGTGTGTGTATCTCTGTGTGTGTGTGTGTAGGGGTGTGCGGGGGGACCCTCGCTCCATCATTGAGTACCGAGACCTCGACGCTCCAGACGACCTCGACTTCTTTTGAACACGGAACATAATTTTTTTATTCATACGTTTCCCATGATGCCTTTCTTCCTCCACTTTTACTCTTTCAGTTCGTACAGACGCCGTAGGGCTGTGTGTGTGTGTGTGTGTGTGTGTGTGTGTGTGTGTGTGTGTGTGTGTGTGTGTGTGTGTGTGTGTGTGTGTGTGTGTGTGAGAAGGACCAATGTTACCATCAGTTGACTAAAGATGATCTGATTGGTGCCAATTTTCAAATAAAGACCTGAACAAGACTGATGTTGTCTGAGTCCTTCACACACACACATATTCAATTCAACTTTATTTCTACAGCGCCAAATCACAACACAGGTTATTTCATGGTACTTAACACATTAAAGTCCTGACAGCTAAACTTTACAATATTATACAGAGAAACCAACAATTCAACAATTGGATCAGAGGTGGGCGGAGCATCTGCCTCGACCGGTTGGGGTGAGAGGAGAGCAGAGAGAGAAAAGGACAACTGGGTTCCTCCCAGCTTTGCTGGAGGCCAAGACAACGTCATCTAGAGTAACTAAGTGATTACAGAAAGAGTTTCTGAGGTGTTTAGGACCAAGTACAAGAACTTCTGTTTTGTCTGAATTTAGAAGCAGGACGTTTTTGGTCATCCAGGCCTTTATGTCTTTTAGACAGGCTTCAAGTTTTACTAACTGATTAGTTTCATCTGGTTTTATAGAAAGATATAGCTGAGTGTCATCTGCATACCAATGGAAGTTGATGCAGTGCTTCCTGATGACATCTCCTAATGGAAGCATGTACAAAGTAAAAAGTATTGGGCCTAACACTGAGCCTTGTGGAACTTCATAACTAACTATTGTTTGTCTGTAAGACTCATTGTTGACATGGACAAACTGGAATCTATCTGATAAGTAGGATTTGAACCAGTCTAATGCAGTTCCTTTAATCCTCGTAACGTCTTCTAATCTCTGTAATAAGATCGTATGATCAATCGTATCAAAAGCAGCGCTGAGGTCCAGAAGAACAAGTACAGAGATGAGTCCATTATCTGAGGCTAATAAAAAGTCGTTGGTAGCTTTCACCAGAGCTGTTTCTGTGCTATGATGAACTCTAAAGACTGAACATCTTCAAACAGATCATTCCTTTGTAAATGATCACAAAGTTGATTTGCAACAACTTTTTCAAGGATTTTAGAAATAAACATCAGGTTGTAAATTGGTCTGTAGTTTCCTAAAACAGCTGATCAAGAGTCGTCTTTTTAAGTAAAGGTTTAATTACAGCCACTTTAAAAGCCTGCGGTACATAGCCGGTTACAATAGATAGGTTGATCTTATCTAATATGGAAGTATTAATTAAAGGGAAGAATTCCTTAAAAAGTTTAGTTGGGATGAGATCTAACAGACAGCTAGAGGATCCAGATGAAGAAATAATTCTAGTTAACTCAGAGAGCTCAACAGGAGAGAAATGTTCCAAGTTTACATCTGGTCCTACAGTTGCTTCCAGGGCTGCTGTTGCTTAGCAACACATCAGTGATGGTGTCAGGAAGGGTCGGCCCGATTCTCTCCCTGATAGTAAGAATTTTATTAGTAAAGAAGTTAATGAAGTCATTACTGCTGAGAGCTGAAGGAATAGAGGGCTCAACAGAACTGTGACTCTTTGTCAGCCTGCTACAGTGCTGAAAAGAAACCTGGGGTTGTTCTTGTTGTCCTCTATTAATGATGAATAATATAAAGTTCTGGCCTTACCAAGAGCTTTCTTATATAATATTAGACTCTCCTTCCAGGCAGGTGAAATTCTTCTAAATTAGTGGAACTCCATTTCCTTTCCATCTTTCTAGTCGCTGCCTAGCAGAGTGTAGTTCTGAGTTGTACCATGGAGACAACTTCCTCTGGTTCATGACTCTCTTCTTCAGAGGGGCGACATCATCTAGAGTTGGAGCAGAGATACTGCAGTGTTTTCTACCAGATGATCCACTTGTGTGGGACTAAAGTCGACGGAGCTTCTTTAACACATCGAAGAGGAGAAACGTTGAACTGCTTCCTGAAACCTGGACACAAACATCTGCTGAGGTGATTTATTCCCACATAAATAATAAATAAATGATCAACCACTAATAGTAATAGTAATAAACAATAAATAATCAACAACTAATTATAATAAACAGCAACTAATAGTAGTAATAATAAACAACTAATATTAATATAATAAACAATAACTAATAATAATACAATAAATAAACAACTAACACTACTACTAATAAACTATAAATAAACATTAATATTAATAATAAACAACAAACCAATAGGAATAATAATAAACAACAACTAATATTAATATTACATTTTACATCACATTACATTTATCTGACTCTTTTATCCAAAGACTTACAATAAGTTCATTTCAACATGAGGGTTCGAACCAGAACAAGAATAATCAAGAAAATACAATTTCTTCCAGAAAGCCAAACTACAAAGTTCTATCAGCAAGTTCTATTTTAAGATACTAAAGTTCTACTATTCAAGGTAAAGGAGGAGGAGAAGGAGGAGGAGGAGAAGGAGAGGAGGAGGATGAGGAGGAAAGGAGGAGGAGAAGAGGAGGAGGAGCGGAGTAGTGTGAGTGTAATTCAGGAGGTTAAAGACCAGTCGAGCTGCTGCATTCTGGATGAGCTGCAGAGGTCAGATGGTACTAACAGGTAGACCTGCCAGGAGGGAGTTACAGTAGTCTAGACGTGAGATGACCAGAACCTGGACCAGAACCTGGACCAGATCCTGCACCTCCTTCTGAGTGAGAAGAGGACGTATTCTCCTGATGTTGTGCAGCATGTATCTACAGGAACGTGTTGTTGCAGTGATGTAATAAACAAACAACAACTAATAACAAACAATAAATAAGCAACAACAAATACTACTTATAATAAACAAACAATAACATAATAATAATAATAAATAAACAACTAATAGTAATAAACAATAAATAAACAACTAATAACAAACAACAACTAATATTAACGATTATAAACCATAAATAAACAACGATATTGATAAACAATAAATAAACAACAACTAATATTAATAATAAACTATAAACATCCTCTTCCTCCTTGTCCTCTTCCTCCTCCTCTTTGTCTTCCTCCTTGTCCTCCTCCTCTTCCTCCCGCCCATCCTTCTCCTCTTCTTCATCCTCCTTCTCTTCTTCCTCTTCCTCCTGCCCATCCTTCTCCTGTTCCTCTTCCTCCTCCTCCTCTTCCTCCTCCTTCTCTTCTTCCTCCTCCTCTTCCTCCTGCCCATCCTCCTCCTTCGCCTCCTCCTCTTCCTCCTCCTATCAAATCATTTACTAAGAGATTTAGATCACAGATCTAATATTTAATAGTTTGCTTTTAATTGTCATATTTGATCCATTAAATTGGTAGGATCTGTTCATATTACATTTGTATTGATAAATCTTTTGCTGAGTTTGTGAAATGGTGTTGTGGGATCAGACACAACCTCTATGGGATGTTGAGTTGTGGTTGATTGACAGCTCTGAAGAAGCTGCACAGCAGCTGTCAGACTGCAGCTCTGCATGATGTCATGTTGAGTTAAGAGACGCCATATTTCTAGAAAGAAGAGCTGCATCATCCAAAGTAGGAAGAACCCGTGTCTCCGGATCGGAGCAGGTTTCCCTACAAAGTGTTCCGGTTATCAATGAAGCCACATCGTTAGCGGGACACCAGCTGGACAACCAGCGGGGTGACGACATGCGGCTCAACATGACATCACTGGTCCGATGAGGAAGGAAGCGGTCCACATGGCCTTTCTCTCGGCTCGGTGCCGCGCATGCCCAGTGTCTTGCTCTTACTGTGAGACTGAGAACAGATGATCCGGATCAGACCCGGACCCGAGGAGGAGGACCGTGAGGGTGTTTACTGCGCGTTCATTGGCTGCTGTGTCGAGCCACGCGTGCTGCTTAGGATGGAGAGGAAGAGGAGGGGAGGGGAGAGGAGTGACAGAGGAGGGCAGTTAGTTTTTGTTTGGAGACGAAGAAGAGGAGGAGGAGGAGGAGCTACTCTTCAGCCCTCCATCGGACAGACACCAGAGAATAAACTCCGTAAAAGAAGAACAAGTTTCTTCTTCAAACTTTTCACTCTGTAAACTCGGTGCGCGCTCCCGCCGCCTGTGGCGGCTCTCGGGCTGTAACGCGCATGCGCCATGCATAGTTTTTTTTTTTCAGTCAGGATACAATGGACCGATTGTGTCATCGGGTTTACTGGTGACGTCACCGGCCTATTCATCCGGATCAGGACCAGTAGCAGCGGGAGTGCGCCTCGGCTCAGCGCGTGAACGTGAGTGTTTACCACTGTGACGTCAGAGGCTGAGTTGAATGGTTGTGATTAACTGTCACGCTATTATTGGTCAGTTTAAAGTCACGTGATTAAAATGTTGGTGTGCCGATCATCTGACAGGCAGGCAGGCGACAGATAGACAGACAGATAGACAGACAGATAGATCTTCAGTGAGACAGAATCAATGCATCATGTTAAAAAACCTACACACACATGTCGATCACACTGTTGATATCTGCAGTCCAATCAGAGGACACACCTGTCCTCAAGTGTCTCCAGGTGTCCTCAGGTGTGCTCAGGTGTCCCCAGGTGTCTCCAGGTGTTCTCAGGTGTCCCCAGGTGTCCTCAGGTGTCCCCAGGTGTCCTCAGGCAGCAGTAATTAGTTAAATCCTGCAGAACCGGAACTGAACACAGAAACACGTCTCACTGCTCATACGTGTTGTGCAACAGGCAGCACACGGAAACAGGAAGGAGAGAGGAAGAACATGAGTCTGAGATAAAAGCTGCAGGACGAGACACACTGACCGGAGCAGCAGGAGAGACAGGACGTGTGGTGAGACAGTTTACCTGCCTTTACCTGTCAGCCTGTGTGTTTGTCCATCTACATTATGGGGACATGAGGCTCCACACAGCACTGAGGACTGTTGGGGCCAACAGATGAAGCTGTCAGTGTAGCCTGGGCTAAAGCAGAATTAAACCAGGATTAAACCAGACTAGATCTAACCCAGGCCTGGTTCACTACAGCTGAATTAATTAATCCAGGATACCGGACAGTCCCGGTTTGTTCCGTATCCACGTTTGGTTTCAGTCGTGTTCGTTAGAAACAGTTTCAGGTCTTTTAACTCTGCGGCAGCGACTCTCACGACACGTCAGTGTTTCTCACGTCAAGAAAACGTCCTCATAAATCACATTAACCAGTTGTTCTGTCCTGTGTGTCCTAGTGAGGCTGTGATGTGTGTGTGTGTTTGGTTGTTTATGTTTGTTTGTTTGTGAGGATGAGTAGCGGGAAAAAAAGGAGTGGCTTTCAGATCACCAGCGTGACCTCAGATTTAAACCAACGTCCAACTGGCCAATCATCTCCCAGTGTAGTCCTGACCATCCTCCAATCAGAGGCCTCCTCCTGCAGCCCTCAAGGAAGTTCCTCCCAGCCGTCCACGCCCTCCCTGAAGAGGAAATACATCTGCCATGAGGCCGCGGGGCAGGGGGCAGGGTCTTCCTCTCGCTTCAGGGTGGTGAGGCTGGTGGTGGGCGGGGGCAGAAGCGGGGGGCGGGGTGATTCATATTGCCGTGGACGATGGACATGTATGGACGTTATGGAGCGACAGGAAGGGCCGGGGTTCAGGCTAGTGATGGACAGCATGAGACACGCCCACTCACTGGAGTCGCTGGAGATGATTGGCCGGGACAGAGACGTAGTCCACTCTCAGGACACGCCCCACCTTCGCCCCGTAAGAGCCTTGGAGGGGGCAGGGCTTGTTTTACGAAGTGGTCCGCCTTCCCCGACACACCAAGAGCCAATCAGCATGCGGCTCCTGGACCGCAAGAAGATGACGGGGTTAGACTCCACCCACCCACCTCCTTCACCCCGTCCACGAAATGTCCCACCTCCTCTACGATTGGACGTCGACGCTGCAGGACGGGTACGCACACGCAAACACACCAAATGTCAAACAAGCAAACAAAACACAAACAAAGCACAAACAAAAACATGAATTAACAAATAAAAACATGAATTAACAAGCAAACAAACAAAAACATAAACAAACTATCAAAAACATTTAAAAAAATAAACATTAATAAACAAACAAACAAACCAACAAAAACCTTAATTAACAAACAAGCAGACAAAAACATGAATAAAAACAAACTAAAACAAACAAACAAAACCATTAATAAACAAACAAAAATATTAATAAACAAACAAAACATTAACAAAACCAAAAACATAAATATTTATATATAAATTTTATATAAGGTTTTTTTTTTTTTTTTTTTTTTAGAATTCTTGTGTAAAAGGTTTAACATGAGTGTTCTCTCTGTCTGTCTGTCTGTCTGTCTACCAGTCTGTCCTCAGGCTGTCTCACTCTCAGCCTAACTCCCCCCCTACTGGACCGTACCATCCTTCTCTGACCCCCCTTCAGACTTCTGCATCGTTCAGTCTGGATCAAACCATCTTCAATCTGCCGGGGGACACTAGGTGACGGATTCATTTATTGTTTGTTTATTTCCTGTGTGTTTGCTGGGTGGAGCTTGTTGTTGTTATTGTTATTGTTGTCTCTTTACTGTGGACCTTGTCTCGGTCCGAGTGTCTGTCCTGCTCTTGGTCCTGGTCTCTGTCTTTGTCCTGGTCTTTGTCCTGGTCTCTGTCCTGGTCTCTGTCTTTGTCCTGGTCTATGTCCTTGTCTCGGTCCTGGTTTCTGTCCTGGTCTCTGTTTCTGTCTTGGTCTCTGTCCTGGTATCGGTTCTGGTCTCTGTCCTGGTCTCGGTCCTGGTCTCGGTCCTGGTAGCGGTCCTGGTCTCTGTCCTGATCTCTGTCCTGGAATTGGTCCTGGTCTCAGTCCTGGTCTCTGTCCTGGTCTCTGTCCTGGTTTTGGTCCTGGTCTCCGTCCTGGTCTCTGTTTCTGTCTTGGTCTCTGTCCTGGTATCGGTTGTGGTGTCTGTCCTGGTCTTGGTCCTGGTCTCGGTCCTGGTCTCTGTCCTGGTATTGGTCCTGGTCTCAGTCCTGGTCTCAGTCCTGGTCTCTGTCCTGGTATTGGTCCTGGTCTCTGTCCTGGTCTCTGTCCTGGTATCGGTTCTGGTGTCTGTCCTGGTTTCGGTCCTGGTATCGGTCCTGGTCTCTATCCTGGTATTGGTCCTGGTCTCAGTCCTGGTCTCTGTCCTGGTATTGGTCCTGGTCTATGTCCTGGTCTCGGTCCTGGTATCGGTCCTGGTCTCTGTCCTGGTATTGGGTCCTGGTCTCAGTCCTGGTCTCTGTTTCTGTCCTGGTCTCTGTCCTGCTCTCTGTCCTGGTCTCTTTTCTTCATATTATTTATTAAATATTGTTTATTTCTTATATTATTTTTTATTTTTATTTTTATTATTATTATTATATTATTACCTGTGTGCAGGTGCTGTTGAACATCACATGATGTGTTTACTGGCATCTCAGCCACAGAGTTTTCAGGGTTTGTGTGAATGAATGAGGCTCTGTCTGTGTTGGTGCAGGAGAATGTCAGTGCAGCATTCCTATTGGCTAAAACAGTGAGTGGGTGGGAGCTGGAATGAGGCAGCAGCCAATCAGACAGCAGAGTGAGTGTGCGTGGGAGAAAGAGAGGGCGGGTCTAAAGGAAAATCTGATGTCTCAGTTTGAGTTTGAAGTCAACATCTGGAGATCCTGAGAGAGCTGCTCTCCATTAGACTAGACTCTTTAAGGACCCGTGACCTCACAGACAACCAGCCAATCACAGGCAGCGCCGAGGAAAAGAACTCCCGTCTTCCACACCTGGACAAAGAAGAGCCTGGACTTTAACAAGGGTCAATCAAGAGTCACACCTTAACGAGGGACAACAAATACTGTGGACATTTATAAAGGACAACAAATACTCTGATCAGACTGGACAGTAATTTCTGATGGTGGGCTGTGATTGGCCAATATGTTATTGCATGCTGTAGCTGAGTTTCGATTGGACACTCATGTCTGACTGTGAGCTGTGATTGGCTGAAGATGTTTGTTGGTGTAAAGAAAATGATCTTGGGGCAACAGCCACCATCTTTCCCCGTCTCCGATTCCACCCCCAGTTCTTGTCCTCAGCGACGTCCTCCATCGACCCCGCCCCTCCCTTTCAGATCTCTGCAACTGGTTGCTAAGCAACCAGAGACACCTGTTGTGTTCCGTGATTGGAGAAAGGTCAAAGGTCAGGCTTCAGGTGTAAGAGAATCGTGGCCAGGCACCAGGACAACCCCTCAACTCAGACCCAGGGTGACTCTGAGGTCACTGACCCCACCGTGCAGAGCTCAGCCAATCACAGAGGCCCAGCCCAGACTCAGCAGCCAGCTACAACCTCCCAGCGGCCCGTCGGCCCCGCCCACTGTGCTCTCTCAGAAGCCTCTGCTCTCTGATGCCCCACACCCTAGAGCTCCGCCCACTTCGCAGGGCTCAGAAACCACCATGATGTCACTGCTGCTTTTCTGCCGCAGGTAACCAATGGCAACCAGGTGAATAGGTGTGGCCTCTGCTGCAGATGTGCTCAGATTCACCTGGAAGTGAACAGATATGAACTCTTGTTGTCTGAAGGGTTAATTGATCATTTAGTGATAACATAACAGTAAGAGGAGCCTGTCTGTCTGTCCACCTATCTGTCTCTCAACTGTCTGTCTGTCCACCTGTCTGTCTGTCTGACTTGTGTGTCTTATCTGTCTGTCTCTCACCTGTCTGTCACTCACCTGTCTGTCTCTCACCTGTCTGTCTCTCTGTGTCTTGCAGCAGTTCCAGTAACAGTCTGATCGCCATTGACAACAAAATTGAACAAGCCATGGTGAGTGTGACTTCTACTGTGGTTCTACACTGGTTGGTGGGTGGAGATGATCCAGTAGGATGAAGTGGGTGGAGATGATCCTGTAGGATGAAGTGGGTGGAGATAATCCAGTAGGATGAAGTGGGTGGAGATGATCCTGTAGGATGAAGTGGGTGGAGATAATCCAGTAGGATGAAGTGGGTGGAAATAATCCAGTAGGATGAAGTGGATGGAGATGATCCAGTAGGATGAAGTGGGTGGAGATAATCCAGTAGGATGAAGTGGATGGAGATGATCCAGTAGGTTGAAGTGGGTAGAGATAATCCTGTAGGATGAAGTGGGTGGAGATGATCCAGTAGGTTGAAGTGGGTGGAGATGATCCAGTAGGATGAAGTGGGTGGAGATAATCCTGTAGGATGAAGTGGGTGGAGATGATCCAGTAGGTTGAAGTGGAGATGATCCTGTAGGATGAAGTGGGTGGAGATAATCCAGTAGGATGAAGTGGATGGAGATGATCCAGAGATGAATCCAGTAGGATGAAGTGGATGGAGATGATCCAGTAGGTTGAAGTGGGTAGAGATAATCCTGTAGGATGAAGTGGGTGGAGATGATCCAGTAGGTTGAAGTGGGTGGAGATAATCCTGTAGGATGAAGTGGGTGGAGATAATCCTGTAGGATGAAGTGGGTGGAGATGATCCAGTAGGTTGAAGTGGGTGGAGATGATCCAGTAGGATGAAGTGGGTGGAGATGATCCAGTAGGTTGAAGTGGGTGGAGATGATCCAGTAGGATGAAGTGGGTGGAGATAATCCTGTGGCTGACTGATTGTGGTGTGAGAATGTCCTCTGCTGGTTTAATCAGAGTGGTACATCCCTGTCTGTCTGACTGTCTGTCTGTCTCTCCAACTGTGTGTCTGACTGTCTGTCTGCAGGACCTGGTGAAGAGTCATCTGATGCTGGCTGTGAGGGAGGAGGTGGAGCTTCTGAGGGAACAAATCAAAGACCTGCAGGAGAAGAACCAACAGCTGGAAAGAGAGAACCACATCCTGCGCACACTGACACATAACAGACACACAACATGACACAATATACACACATGACACAATAAATACCCACAGTGTAACATGTGTTGCTCACCTTTTGGCGTTGCTATGGTGATGGGTTTAACACAATGATGAGGACCCTGGTCACCATGACAACAGGACTGTTTGGACCTGCTGTGTTCGACTTTTAGGGTTCAGATGATGATGATGATGATGAAGTGTAGAGTCTAATAAATTAATTATGCCTAACTACACAAAAGACTGATGTTTGTTTATGATAGGAGGGGGAGAATGTGTGTGTGTGGGGGGGGAGGGTGGAGGATGTGGTGAAGGTGGAGAAGGAGGAGTTGGTGGTGGTGGTGGTGGAGGAGGAGGATGTGGTGGGGTAGAAGAGGTGGAGAAGGAGGAGGAGGTGGTGGAGGAGGAGATGGTGGTGGTAGTGGAGGAAGAGGAGAAGGAGGAGGTGGTGGAGGAGGAAATGGTGGAGGAGGAAGAACTGGTGGGGTGGAAGAGCTGGAGAAGGAGGAAGAGGAGGAGGTTGTGAACTATTGTTCACATGTTCTACTATTCACATGTTCTACTGTTCACATGTTCTGCTGTTCACATGTTCTACTGTTCACATGTTCTACTGTTCACATGTTCTACTGTTCACGTTCTACCGTTCACATGTGCTACTGTTCTACTGTTCTATGTTCTCATGTTCTCATGTTCATATGTTCTTCTTTCCTCATGTTGTACTGTTCTACTGTCCACATGTTCTACTGTTCACATATTCTACTGTCCATATGTTCTACTGTTCAAATGTTCTACTGTTCACATGTTCTACTTTTCACATGTTCTACTGTTCATATGTTCTACTGTTCACATGTTCTACTGTTCTACTTTTCACATGTTCTACTGTTCATATGTTCCACTTTTCTCATGTTCTACTCTTCTACTGTTCTGCTTTTCTACTGTTCAAATGTTCTACTGTTCACATGTTCTACTTTTCACATGTTCTACTGTTCATATGTTCTACTGTTCACATGTTCTACTGTTCATATGTTCTACTTTTCACATGTTCTACTGTTCATATGTTCTACTGTTCACATGTTCTACTGTTCATATGTTCTACTGTTCTACTTTTCACATGTTCTACTGTTCATATGTTCATATGTTCCACTTTTCTCATGTTCTACTCTTCTACTGTTCTGCTTTTCTGCTGTTCATATGTTCTACTTTTATACTGTTCACATGTAGATAGGCAGTGCATTATGGGATATGCAGTGTATTATGGGATATGTTCCCCATTAAGGATTAAGATTGAGAAAACAGAAACCGAAGAGATGAAATGACCTAATCCTTAATCCAACAAACTCCAACCCCCCCACCACCCGCTCTCCTTCCCCCTCCCCCTCCCCCCAACACACACACACACACACACACACACACACACACACACACACACACACACACACACACACACACACAAACAAACAAAGAGAACGTGGAAAACAAAAACAAGATTAAGTTAACACATTGTGTGTGTTTTCACATGTTTGCGTGTGTGTCTGTAAATGTGAGTGTGTCTCTAAAACCCTGCTCTCAGATTGGCTAAACTACTAGTAACCATAGCAACAGGACTGATGCAGCATTAAATCACTGACGGAGCTCCTGCAGATCCTTAAAATGCTGAAAATGTGAATGGAGTTTGGTGCAGAGACCGAATGGAGAGCTGAGCCTCCTCAGGAACCTTTGAAGGTGTTGTTATCGCTCACCTGAACAGATCTGGGCTCTACACCTTGATGACATCATCACCAGCAGGTTAACTGTAACTGCCCTTTAACCATCAGGTCCTCCTCCAGAGATCTTTTACACAGACAGAAGTCTCACTCTGACCTTGTTTCTGAATACTGTCTACTTTTACTGTAGTATTTTATACAAGAACATAATATTTCTTGTGTACTTTTACTGCAGGGTTGAATGCATTATTTTATACTAGAACAGAGTATTTGTTATGTCCAGGACCAGGTCCAAACTGTACTAGGTACCTCTTGCTGACCTAATCTCCATGGCAACAGCAGCAGAGGATCATGGGTACTGTCACATGTTGGTGGTGTCTTTTAAAAAGACAGAAAACAATCCCGTCCTTGGAATCTGTGACAGAGTGAGAGCTCGGGCTCCTCCTCCCCTCTCTGTGAGGCTGCTGGCCCTTTAAGAGAGGAAGAGGACAGGATGAGCTGACACCTAACACCCCCTCACCCTCCCTTCATATCCCCCAGCCCCCTGCCTCCCTCTCCTCCTCCAGCACATTGTTCTGCAGCTCCCAGTGAGCAGCAGCTTTTCTCCTGCTGCTGCTCATACTGGCTCCAGGACCACAGACAGACAGACAGACAGACAGGCGGACAGAAAGACAGACAGACAGGTCTCTGGGTGTAACAGGACTGAGTCCCTTTGTGTCAAACAGAATCTGCGGAGGGCGGCGACTGATGGATCCACCAGCTGATACATGAACAAAGACAGGAGGAGAGACAGACAGGAGGAAAGACAGACAGATGCGATGACTGGAGGCATGAGCTCAGGTGAGAAACACACCGACAACACAAAGAGAGCCCCTCTTTCTTTCTTTCATCCCTCACTGATGCTCCCACTCCTGTTGTCATGGCAACCATATCATAGACTGAGGTCATGAGGAGGAGAGGAAACAAGGAGGTGGTGAGTGATGATTTCAGATTTATGACTGAACATTACTTCCTGTTTACCTGAGTGGTGTAAACAATCATGTGAGTAGATGTTTCACATTAAAAGTAATGATGCTATTATCTGTTCTAAATTCAGCTCTGCTTTTCAAAATAAGAGCAGAACAGTGAAAACAAACAAGTTCAATCTGAAACTGATTCAGTTGTTGTTTGTTCTTGAATTATCAGATGTCAAATATCAAACTGCTGATCTTTATTTCAACCTGAAGACCTTCTGACATTTTTTTCTACATATTTTACATATTACTCTGAAATCGTTTTTTACTCTGAAATCTGCGCTGATGACAAACAAACATGTTTTTAATGTGTTCAGTTGAAATCAGCAAGACGTCCAGTCAAATATTAATAATATTAATGATAAAAATAAGGACACATTTCCATCAGTCCACATTTTTATTATTTGAATCTTATTTTCAATCATTTTTACAGAAAATCAAAAGTTTGAAGTTTTTATGTCATTTTTTAAAAATTATGTAAAAAAAGTTTTTTTGTCCAAAGCTGACGTACTGTTCCTTTAAATGATCCATCAACAGGAAGAGAAGTGGAGGAAGTCAGCTTCCTCACTCATAGCACAGGAAACACACACACACACACACACACACACACACACACACACACACACACACACACACACACACACACACACACACACACACACACACACACACACACACACACACACACACACACACACAAGAACACAGGATGTTGATCAGAAACACAAGAACACGGGACTGAACATGGATGAACTGCATGAAGGGCATGTCTCAATTAAACAACAACATGATGTTTATTTACATGGATCTGTTTGGGTTATAGACCATAATAATCAATAAATAATCATCAACAAGGAATCAATAATCACTTCATCTGAAATATTGACTGATTCTCTGGAAACCTTTAAAAAGGCCCAACCGGACCAGTTCTACTGAACCGGGTCAACAGGGGAGCCAATCACAGACCAGGAGGGCTTCATCTGTCTGTCTGCCTGCCTTCCTGTCCCTCACTCTGCCTGTCTGTCTTTCTGTCCAGGTAGCTCAGAGCTGAGGTGAGGTCTCTGATTGGTGGTTGCCATGGCTCCCAGGCCGTCATCAGGGGAACTATGGGGACTCCATCTGATGCCTCCACGGATCCTGGTGGACTGCTGCCTCCCCAACGGTTATTATTATTGTTATTATTATTATCATCTTTATTATTATCATATTTGTATTATTATCATCATTAAAATTAGCTATATTTTTTATAATTTATATTATTGTAATATTATTATTATTATTATTATTACTATGTTCTGTTCTACTGAGTTCTCCTGCGTTTCACTGAGTTCTACTCAGTTCTCCTGAGTTCGACTGAGTTCCAGAGTTCGAGTGAGTTCTACTGAGTACTCGTGTTCTCCTGAGTTCTACTGCGTGCTACTGCAGTTTACTGAGTTCTACTGAGTTCTACTGAGTTCTACTGAGTTCTCCTGACTTCTACTCAGTTCTACTGAGTTCTTCTGTGTTCTCCTGAGTTCTCCTCAGTCCCCCTCAGTTCTCCTGAGTTCTCCTGAGTTCTCCTGTATTCCACTGAGTTCTCCTGTATTTTCCTGAGTTCTCCTGTGTTTTCCTGTGTTCTCCTTAGTTCTCCTGAGTTCTCCTGTATTCTACTGAGTTCTCCTGTGTTCTCCTGAGTTCTCCCGTGTTCTCCTGCATTCTCCTGAGTTCTCCTGTGTTCTCCTGCATTCTCCTGAGTTCTCCTGTGTTCTCCTGAGTTCTCCCGTGTTCTCCTGCATTCTCCTGAGTTCTCCTGTGTTCTCCTGAGTTCTCCTGTGTTCTACTGTGTTCTCCTGTGTTTCAGGGATGATGGTGAGCCTCGAGTGTCTCAGAGAAACTCCGCTCATCAGCATCAAGCAGCAGCTCTTCACTGAGGCCAGGAAGTACCCGCTGTACCACCTGCTGCAGGTACGCCCAGTCTCCTCTCGGACCCCGCCTCCTCCACCTACGCCAAGCTCTGGCTGTAATCTCTGCTTTCTAATTGGTCAGGAGGAGTCATGTTACATCTTTTTGGGCGTGACCCAGGAGGCAGAGAGGGAGGAGTTTTATGATGAGACGAGGCGGTTGTGCGACCTGCGACTGTTTCACCCAATTCTGAAGGTCATTGAGCCGCTGGGAAACCGCGAGGAGAAAATCCTGAACCGGGAGATCGGTAAGACCACCTCGTGACCTCGTCACATCATGACATCATGACCTTGTGACCTCTTGACCTCTTGACCTTATGACCTTGTCACATTATGACATCATCACATTGTCACATCATGACATCATCACCTCATGAACTCTTGACCTCTTCACGTTGTCACATCATGACATAATCACATGTTGACCCCCCCACCCCCCCGCCCGCCCCATGGCCCCCTGCAGGGTTCGCCATCGGGATGCCGGTCTGTGAGTTCGAGATGATGAAGGACCCGGAGATCCAGGACTTCCGCCGCTCCATTCTGAGCGTGTGCAGAGAGGCCATGGAGGAGAGGGAAGGGGGAGGGGCCCACAGCCAGGCGCTCTACGTTTACCCCCCTAATGTGGAGTCCAGCCCCCAACTACCCCAACACATCTACAGCAAGCTGGACAAAGGTAGGTCCACCTGAGGGCCCACACCTGTCTGACTGTCTGTACCTGTCTGTCTGTCTGACTGTACCGGTCTGTACCTGTCTGTCTGACTGTACCGGTCTGTACCTGTCTGTCTGTCTGTGTGTACGTACTTGTCTGTCTGACTGTCTGTTTGTCTGTCTGTACGTACATGTCTGTCTGTCTGTCTGTACGTACATGTCTGTCTGTCTGACTTTCTGTCTAACTGTCTGTACCTGTATGTCCATCAGTCTGACTGTCGGTACCTGTCTGTATCTGTCTGTCTGACTGTCTGTACCTGTCTTTCTGACTGTCTGCCTGCACCTGTCACACTTTCTGCACCTCTCTCTGCAGGACGGCTGATTGTTACCATCTGGGTGATTGTGTCTCCGTCCAACTCCAAACAGAAGTACACTCTGAAGGTAAAGCTAAAGGTAAAACCTCCGACTGGAGGACGACAGATTGTCTCTCATGTTTCCATGGAAACAGACAAACTAGTCTGTCCCTCTAGTCTCTGTCTCTCGAGCCTGCCCCTTTAGTCTCTGTCCCTCTAGTCTGTCCCTTTAGTCTCTTTCCCTCTTGTCTCTGTCCCTCTAGTCTCTGTCCCTCTCGTCTCTGTAGTCTCTGTCCCTTTCGTCTCCTTCCCTCTAGTCTCTGTCCCCCTGGTATAGTGACTCAGATTTGGAGACATGTTCCTCAGAAGACAGTTGTTGTCCTGTGTTTGTGTGCAGGTGAGTCACGACAGTTTACCTGAGCAGCTGATCGCCGAGTCGATCAGGAAGAAAAGCCGATCGATGCATCTTTCACCTCAACAGCTCCGCCTCTGTGTCCAGGAGTACCAGGGGCAGTACATCCTGAAGGTCCACCTGTCTGTCTTTCTGTCCACCTGTCTGTCTGTCTGTCTCTCTGTCTGTCCACCTCTTTGCCTTTCTCACCTGTCTCTCTGCCGGTCTGTCCCTCAGGTGTGTGGCTGTGATGAGTACCTGTTGGAGAAGTTTCCTCTCAGTCAGTACAAGGTAACAAGTGGAGACACAAACCAGAGACGTCTTTCTCCACCTGTCTCCACCTTTCTCCCCCTCCACCTGTCTTCACCTGTCTTCACCTGTCTTCACCTGTCTTCACCTGTCTCCACCTGTCTCTACCTGTCTCTCACTGTCTCCACCTGTCTGCCCCTCCCCACCTGTCTTCCTGCAGTACATCCGCTCCTGTATCACAGTGGGACGTCTTCCTCACTTGATGCTCGTGTCCAAAGACAGTCTCTACTCTCAGCTTCCTGCCTCTGGCTTTGTCACACCTTCGTACAGGTAACTCAGCCTGTGACACGGCGATCTCAGCCAATCAGGAGCTGGTACAGGTGTGCTGGGGGCGGGCAGGTGACATGTGGTGTCTGTGTTTCAGTCGTCGGACTCCTCAGCCGTCTCCCTGTCCCGGAGGAGGTGACGGTTGTCCTCCTCGATCCCTGTGGGCCTTCAACACCCTGCTGAGGCTCCGCCTCCTCTGTGCCACCTACGTCAACGTCAACATCCGGGACATCGACAAGGTCCGTCCCCGTCTCTGTCCCCGTCTCTCTCCCCGTCTCTGTCCTCAGCCTGTCTTTAGTCTGTCCTCAGTCTGTCCTCAGTCTGTCCTTAGTCTGTCCCCAGTCTGTCCTCCTCAGTCTGTCCTTAGTCTCTCTGTGTGTCTGCGTGTGCACAAACAGTAAAGACAATGTGTGTGTGTGTGTGTGTGTGTGTGTGTGTGTGTGTGTGTGTGTGTGTGTGTGTGTGTGTGTGTGTGTGTGTGTGTGTGTGTGTGTGTGTGTGTGTGTGTGTGTGTGTGTAGATCTATGTGAGGACAGGTATCTATCATGGAGGAGAACCTCTCTGTGACAATGTCAACACACAGAGAGTCCCCTGTTCTAACCCCAGGTAACACACACACACACACACACACCTACACACCTACACACACACACACACACACACACACACACACACACACACACACACACACACACACACACACACACACACACACACACACACACACACACACACACACACACACACACACACACACACACACACACCTGTCTGTCTGAACCTGTCTGTCTGCAGGTGGAATGAGTGGCTGACCTATGACCTCTACCTGGCTGACCTGCCCCGCTCAGCCAGACTCTGCCTGTCGATCTGCTCAGTGAAGGGAAGGAAAGGAGCCAAGGAGGTAAGGATGCACACGGAGGATCAATAACCTTCATCAGAGAGGATCCACAACCTTTATCAGTTATTAATCAACACCAGTTCCACACGTGTTTGTGACCTCAAGTAAGAGAACATTTGTGATTTCTACACAGACCTGAAACTGGATAGAGGAACGTCGGAGAACGTAGAACACTGAAGGTTATTGATCGTCCTGCTCCATGTGCTGCGTTCAGGGTCACTCTGTTCTTATTGATCCACCCTCGTCCACAAAGGAACTGATCCTGTCTCCTTGTCCCCTATCCACCTGTCTGTCCCTCAGGAGCACTGTCCTCTGGCCTGGGGGAATGTCAACCTGTTTGACTATAAGGACATCCTGGTCTGTGGTAAAGTGGCTCTCAGTCTGTGGCCCGTCCCTCATGGCCTCGAGGACCTGATAAATCCCATCGGAGTCGCCGGTTCAAATCCCAACAAGGTGCCTCGATCAATGACTGATCCACTGATTATTGACTGATCCACTGATTATTGACTGATCAATGACTGATGAACTGATCGATAGCTGATCAATGATCCTGTCTGTAGGAGACCCCCTGTGTAGAACTGGAGTTCTCCTGGTTCAATCAGACCGTCGTGTTTCCTGACGAGCAGCAGATTGAAGAACACGCTAACTGGACCATCAGCAGAGAGCTGGGCTACAACTATTGTCACGGACTGGTAACACACATGTAACATACACTGTAACACATGTAACACACACTGTAACATACACTATAACACATGTAACACAGGTAAGACACGTAACACTAACGCATGTAAGACACATGTAACACACTGTAACACACATGTAACACGTAACATACATGTAACACACACGTAACACACTGTAGCACATGTAACGCTGTAACACATGTAACACATGTAACACACGTAAAACATGTAACACATGTAACACATGTAACATATGTAAAACTAACACGTAGCACATGTAACATGTATCATGTAACACACACTAACACACATGTAACACTGTAACACGTAACACACATTGTAACATGTAAAACACTAACACATGCAACACACTAACACACATGTAACACAAATTGTAACACATGTAAAACACTAACAATATAACACTGTAACACACGTAACACACACACATAACACTAACAGTCATGTAAAACATGTAACACACACCAACACATGTAACACACTGTAACATGTAACACATGAACCACGCACTGTAACACATGTAACAGACAATAACACATGTAAAACACATGTAACAGACACTAACACACATGTAAAACACATGTAACACACTGTAACACAAATGTAACACATGTTACATGTAACACATGTAACACACACAGTAGCACATGTAACAGACACTAACACATATGTAGCACATGTACCACATACTGTAACACATGTAACAGACACTAACACACATGTAAAACACATGTAACAGACACTAACACACATGTAAAACACATGTAACACACATGCAACACATGTAACACTAACACGTAACACATGTAACATAAACTGTAAGACATGTAACACATGTAACATGTATCACATGTAGCACACTAACAAATAAAACACATGTAACACACTGTAACACATGAAACACACTGTAACACACTGTAACACACAGTCTCTTCTTTCTCCCTCTCTGTCCTCCCGTCTGTCCTCTTGTCTGTCCTTCTGTCCATTATCCTGTCTGTCCTCCTGCCTGTCCGTTCTCCTGTCCTTCCTCCCTCCTGTCTGTCCTCCTGTTTGTCCTCCTTGTCCGTCCCCCTGTCCGTCATCCTGTCTGTCCTCCTGTTTGTCCTCCCGTCTGTCTTCCTGTTTGTCCTTTTGTCTGTCCTCCTGTCTGTCTCTCAGAGCAGTCGTCTTGCCTGTGACAGCAGTGTTTCAGCCGGTGATGTGGAGCAGCTTCGGTCTCTCTGCTCCAGAGATCCTCTGTACGAACTCTCCGAGCAGGAGAAGGACTTCCTCTGGAGACACAGGTGAGGGCGGGGCTTAAAACTGACCTTCAGGTGAGGTGGGGCTTTATGGGGAGATAAAGCAGGGGGCGTGGCTTAATGGGGACAGTTTACACCAGGGGTGTCAAACTCATTTTAGTTAAGGGGCCACATACTGCCCACTTTGATCTCAAGTGGTCCAGACCAGTAAAATCATAGAATAATAACGACAATATTTCTCTGTTTAAATCATTGGTGAAGGTTTTTGGATGATAAACCCTGTTTTAAGGTCTTTCTACAATAAACTAGAAACATAAAGAGCAAAAACTCAGACATCAGGCCACTGTTTATCTGCCCCGGCTCTCCTCTGCAGATTCCCTCACAGCGAGCGCTTCTTCCTCCGGAGCAGACGTCGCATTTACGCTGTTTTTGAA
>NW_027211000.1:72500-77500 GCF_029030835.1 Brachyistius frenatus | reverse complement strand
TAACTAACTAACTAACTAACTAAATAGTTGACTAACGAACAGACTAACTGACTACCTAACTGACTAATGGACTAACTAACTAACTAACTAACTAACTAACTGACTGACTGACTGACTGACCAACTGACTAACCTACAAACTAACTAACTAACTGATTGACTGACTAACTGACTGACTGACCAACTAATGAACTGACTAACGAACTAACGAACTAAATAACGAACTGTCTAACTAACTAACTAACAGACTAACTGACTAACGAACTAAATAATGAACTGCCTAACTAACTAATGAACGAACTAACAAAACTAACTAAATAGTTGACTAACGAACTGATGAACTGACTAACTGACCAACGAATTAACAAACTAATGAACGAACTAACTAACCAACCAACCAGCTAACTAACTAACTAACTAACTAACTAACTAACTAACTAACTACACCGTGCAGAGATGGTTTAGTGAGTTGACGTTAACCCGGTCTGTGTGTCGTTAGGCTGGAGGAGTGCAGGATCATGTCGTCAGCAAAGCGCCCCCTGTGGTTGAACTGGGAAAACCCCGACATCATGTCTGAGCTGCTCTTCACCAACAACGAGATCATCTTCAAGAATGGAGACGGTAATGACCTCAGCTAACTACGGCCCTGGTTTTAGTGGAGAGTGCTAATGGTGCAGACCAGGGCTGTGCTGGTGGATTGTGGGTAATGTAGTGTGTTCTCTGTGTTACAGACCTGCGTCAGGACATGCTGACGTTGCAGATCATTAAAATCATGGAGAACATCTGGCAGAACCAGGGCCTGGACCTGCGGTGAGAACCTTTGACTTCATTAATGACTGTGACATCATCACATACCTGTCTGATGGAGTGTGTGTGTGTGTGTGTGTGTGTGTGTGTCTGTCTCTGTGTGTGTGTGTGTGTTAGCATGCTGCCTTACGGCTGCCTGTCCATCGGAGACTGTGTGGGTCTGATCGAGGTCGTGAAGAACAGCTTCACCATCATGCAGATTCAGTGCAAAGGAGGCCTGAAGGGGGCGCTGCAGTTCAACTCCAACACGCTGCACCACTGGATCAAAGACAAGAACCGCGGGGAGGCGTCAGTACTTGTCTGTCTGTACCTGTCTGTCTGTCGGTCTGTCTGTCTGAACACCTGTCTGTCTACCTGTCTTTCTGTTTCTGTCTGTACCTGCCTGTCTGACCACCTGTCTGTACTTGATGGTCTGTCTGTGTGAACTGCTGTCTGCCTGTCTCACCACCTGTCTGTCTCTCAGGTATGACCGTGCCATCGACCTGTTCACCAGGTCGTGTGCAGGTTACTGCGTCGCTACGTTCATCCTGGGAATCGGAGACCGACATAACTCCAACATCATGGTGAAGGAGAATGGACAGGTGAGCTGACTCCTCCCCTTTGTCCTCTCCTTGACTCTTTGTCCTCCCCTGACTCCTCCGACTGACTCCTTCCCCAGACTCTTCGTCCTCCCACTGACTCCTCCCCATAACTCTTTGTCGTCCCCTGACTCCTCCCTCTGACTCCTCTTCTTCCGGTTCTTCCTCTAGCTCTTCCACATTGACTTTGGTCACTTCCTGGACCACAAGAAGAAGAAGTTTGGCTACAAGAGGGAGCGCGTGCCCTTCGTCCTGACGCAGGACTTCCTCATCGTCATCAGTAAAGGGGTCCAGGAGTCCACCAAGACCAAAGAATTCGAGAGGTCTTAGCTGCTCCTCGTGTCTCTGAAGCTGCTCCTGCTGTGTGTCCGTGCCTGTCTCACTCTTCGTCCACCTGTCTGTGGTCCAGGTTCCAGGAGATGTGTTATAAAGCCTACCTGGCCATCCGGCAGCACGCCAGCCTCTTCATCAACCTCTTCTCCCTCCTGCTGGGCTGCGGCATGCCCGAGCTGCAGAGCTTCGACGACATCGCCTACCTGAGGAAGACCCTGGCCCTGGGTGAGAGGGGGGAGACAGGTGGAGGGGGACAAGGGGGTCAGAGACAGGTGAGGGGGGAGAGACAGGTAAGGGGGGAGACAGATAGAAGGGGGGAGGGAGGGAAGGATGGAGGGAGAGGGGAGAGGCAGGTAGAGGGGGGAGACAGATAGAAGGGGGGAGGGAGGGAGGAATGGGGAGACAAATAGTGTAAGAAAAAATATTCATTGACAATTATCAAAAAAAATATAATGATCAACACCCGTTAACTGTCTGTCTGTCTGTCTGTCTGTCTGCTTGTCTGTCTCTCAGAGAAGAGCCAGCAGGAGGCGTTGGAGTATTTCACCAAACAGATGAACGATGCTCATCATGGAGGATGGAGCACCAAGATGGACTGGATCTTCCACACCATCAGACACATGCCCAACGAGCACTGACACACACACACACACACACACACACACACACACACACACACACACACACACACACACACACACACACACACACACACACACACACACACACACACACACACACACACACACACATCACGTGTCTGTTTACTGCACTGCTCTGAGGATGATGATGAAGTCGTCTGATGTCGTACATTATGGACTCACTTTGTCATGTTGGTGGGATGGTTGTCATAGCAACATGAATCTCAGGGTCAGAGAACTGTTTAAGATGCCAAAGGCATGCTGGGAAAAGATGACGAAGATGATCATGATGATAATGATGATGATGATGAAGGTGATGATGATGACATAAATGTCTTCCAATCAGTGCTACAGTTAGCCTGTTAGCTCTGCTAGCTGCTCAAGCTTAAAGCACAAATTGAATGAGAATTTGAATACTTTATTCACACCAGCAAAGTGAACACTGGGGTCACTGTGAGAGCAATAAAACCTCCAATAACAGATCAATACTTTGGTTATGACAATCAGGAATATCTGACCAATAGGAAGGCAGAGATGACAGCTGTGGGCGGAGTCATAGTGATGAGCAACCAAGACGGTTTATCACATTTAAGTCATTCAATTAAATTAATTCTGTAGCATACACAGTCGATCAATACGTCATCAATAGTAAGATTCTCATCTCGGATTGAAGCACTACGAATCTTTAATTCACAATATTTGACCTTTTAAGGAAACTTGGTTTTCAAATTTTGTCTTAAAATCTTAAAATTCGTTATAGAATCATATTTTCTCTGATCCAACTGGAGAAATTTGATTTGACGCCATTTTTTTATGACGATTCACGGCTACGTCTTTACGACGATTCACGGCTACGTCTTTACGACGATTCACGGCTACGTCTTTACGACGATTCAGAGCTACGTCTTTACGACGATTCAGAGCTACGTCTTCACAACGATTCACGGCTACGTCTTTACGACGATTCACGGCTACGTCTTTACGACGATTCAGAGCTACATCTTTACGACGATTCACGGCTACGTCTTTACGACGATTCAGAGCTACGTCTTTACGACGATTCACAGCTACGTCTTTACGACGATTCAGAGCTACGTCTTTACGACGATTCAGAGCTACGTCTTTACGACGATTCACGGCTACGTCTTTACGACGATTCACGGCTACGTCTTTACGACGATTCAGAGCTACGTCTTCACGACGATTCAGAGCTACGTCTTAACGACGATTCAGAGCTACGTCTTTACGACGATTCACAGCTACGTCTTTACGACGATTCACAGCTACGTCTTTACGACGATTCAGAGCTACGTCTCTACGACGATTCAGAGCTACGTCTCTACGACGATTCACAGCTACGTCTCTACGACGATTCAGAGCTACGTCTTTATGACGATTCACAGCTACGTCTCTACGACGATTCAGAGCTACGTCTCTACGACGATTCAGAGCTACGTCTTTACGACGATTCACAGCTACGTCTCTACGACGATTCACAGCTACGTCTCTACGACGATTCACAGCTACGTCTTTACGACGATTCACAGCTACGTCTCTACGACGATTCACAGCTACGTCTTTACGACGATTCACAGCTACGTCTCTACGACGATTCACAGCTATGTCTTTACGATGATTCACAGCTACGTCTTTACAACGATTCACAGCTACGTCTCTACGACGATTCACAGCTACGTCTCTACGACGATTCACAGTGATTGTTTGACGTCACAACGTTTCTACGTCTTCGTCCACAGCTGTTTTTAGTCTGTCTGCACTTTTAAATGAACTCCAGAGTTTACGTGTTTTGGAATATTTTTGAGTATTTTGAAGTATTTTGGTTCTTGTCAAAGTATTTCAAAGTATTTTTGAGTATTTTAAGGTATCTCAGAGAATTCCGGAATATTTCCGAGTATTTTAAAGTATTTTGGTGTATTTTAGTGTATTCAGTTGTATTTCTTAGTATTTTAGAGTAATTTTAAGTATTTTGATGTGTTTTGTATCTCAGAGTATTCGAGAGTAATCGAGAGTATTTGAGAGTATTTATGAGTATTCTGGATTATTTATGAGTATTCCCAGTATTTCTGAGTATTTTAAAGTAATTTGAAGTATTTTGAAGTATTTTTGGGGTATCTCAGACTATTTCTGAGTATTCCGTGGTATTTTGGAGTATTCTGCAGTATTCTGGAGTATTCTGGAGTATTTATGAATATTTCAGTCGGTGCCACTCTGAAGTCAGTTTAACTGATTTCCACTGAATCAACATATCATCCAGTTATTTCAGGGATCAAAGAGTTTCCACGACAATCGGAACATTCGGCTGCTCGTTAGCCGTTAGCTGAAACAGTTAACCTCTAGTGTCTGATGAACAATGCCAGGCTAGTTAGCATTGTTAGCCTGTAAGCTGAGCTGGTGCACTGTTATGTGCTTGTTAGCTCAGCTGCTGCATTAGAACAATGAATTGTGGTTAGGTTTAGTGATAGTGGTGTAGCATCTTTTAAAACCCCACCCCTCCTGTCTAATTGGCTACACAAGGATGTGTGACGACCATTTTTAAAGTGAAGATTTGTGTTTGTTTCTGGTCACGGCAAAGGTTAGTCTAAAGCCCGCCCACATCTGTCAGACACCATGACAACCTGTGT